>NC_065444.1:107373942-107675068 GCF_917563875.1 Diabrotica virgifera virgifera
GCTTCTCTGAGGCAGTTGTTGTGTGCCGCTTGTATCTTCTTTTTGTTACTTTGACTTATGTGACCTCATGCAAGAGATGCGTATGTAATTATTGGCAGTATAATGCTATTTATCAGTCTTAATTTTGTTTTCATAGCTAATTTGCTTCTTCTTCCTGTGAGTCCTCTTATTGCCGATCTGGCCGCTGCTGTTTTCTGGACTGTTGCGTTGACATGTGATGTGAATGTAAGACCTTGGTCCATTGTGACTCCTAAATATTTAACTTCGTTTTGCCATTCGATGGGTCTGTCTTGCAATGTTAGCTGTTCTTCTGGGTTATCTCTTCTCTTTTTGAAGATAACCGCTTGGGTCTTATCTGGATTTATTGCTATTTTCCATTGGATACTCCATTCTTCTATTGTATCCAATGCCGTCTGTAGATTTCTTACAGCTATATCTAGGTTCATGTGTTTTGCAGCAATTGCAGTGTCGTCTGCATAAAGGCTGATCAATGTTCCGGGTGTTCTTGGAACATCTGCTGTATATATGGTATACAGAAGGGGTGATAAAACTGCCCCCTGTGGTACTCCAGCTTCCGGCATTCCGTGTTCTGATAGAACTGGTCCTATCCGGACCCTGAACTTCCGGTCGCTTAGGTACGAGGAGATGAGTTTCGTCATGGCCCCGCTGTATCCATAATCTCTCATTTTGTATGTCAGTCCTTCATGCCACACTCTATCAAAGGCTTTGCTTACATCCAGAAAGGCTGCTCCCGTATATTGTTGGTCATTGAATCCAGCTACTATATATTCGGTAAGTCTTAATATTTGAAGTTCGCTGGAATGTTGAGCTCTGAATCCAAACTGTGATTCTGGGATTATGCCTAGCCTGTCTGTCTCTGATTGGAGCCTGGTTTGGATGACCCGCTCCACTATCTTACTGACTGCTGGAAGTAAGCTAATCGGCCTGTAATTTTGAGGAAATATGTGGTTCTTTCCTGGCTTGGGTATCATAATTACATGGGCTTCCTTCCATCGATTTGGGAAGAGCCTGTATCTTAGTATTGCGTTTGTTATATTTGTCAAATACACAACTGCTTTCGAGGGAAGATACTTCAGAGCTCTGTTAGTGATTTCGTCTGGACCAGGTGCTTTCTTTGGTGAACTTTTTCGAATCAGTTCACTTATTTCTCTTGGTGATGTGGGATTTATTATTTCTTCTTGTTCTTCGGGCGTTTCTAGTTCTGTTTCTTCGACTTCTTCGATAAAGTCTATATCTTCGTCTTGGTGATAATTCAGTGTACACTCTCTTTCAAGTGTCCTTCTCATCACCTCGGCTTTATCTTCTTCTGTGTAGACGATCCCATTTTCTCCATGTAGTGGGGGGATGGGTTTTCTATCGTTTCTTAAAGTTCTTTGGAGCCTCCATATTTCTTGCATATTTTGGCTCCTTTCCTCCATTTCTTTTATGTAGTTTTCCCACTTTTGGCTTCTATGGTCTATTAGTGCCTGTTTGACTTGTCGATTCAGTCGATTTGCCCTATTTTTATCTTCCTGGTTTCTTGTTCTTCTGGCTCTCTTTTTGGCTCTGTTCTTTTCCCTTATCATTTCTTTTATTTCCTGATTTATGTCTCTAAATCTTCCCATATGAATTTCATATTCTTCTTCAGTAGTGCTATTTCTTAGTGCTTCTTTTATGATGTTTTCGAGCTCTAGGACTTTTTCCTCTATTTCTTGTGGATTGTCAATTGTAGGAATGTTTCCAATTCCTATGCTCACTAGGCGTTTGAAGTTAGACCACTTGGTTTTCTTTCTTTTCTTTGTTGTTCTGTTATCTTCTTCCCATGTATCTATTTCTATGAGTATGGGGTTGTGGTCTGCTGATCCTTCGTTTAAGGTTCGGATGTCTGTTTGTAGTCCTAGGCTTTTGGCCACTACTATATCTAAATGGGTTGGTAGAGCATTTCCAGGAAAGTATGTTGGTTCGATGGGCCCAATCACCATGGTGTCTTCGTTGTTCACTAGATAATTATTCAGTATTCTACCGTTTCTGTTTGTAGCTCTATCGTTCCAGTTAGGGGATCGGGCGTTTAGGTCTCCTATTATTATGGACGGTTCTTCGGCGTTCAGGAACGTATTCAGGTCGTCGTCGTTTAAAGGATCTGTTGGCCTTACATATGCTGAAGTGATCCTTATTTCACCTTGTCTCATCTGGACTTTTATTGTTGTTGCTTCCATAGTGTTTAGTGGTGGCGTATGTTGTAATGTATGATTTATTCCTTTTCTCACTAGGATAGCAGTTCCTCCTGAATTTGCTCTGTGGTCGTTCCTGTAGATGTCGTATCCTGGAAACTTGATATTGATGGTATGAGTTAGTTTAGTTTCTTGCAATGCTACGACATCCATTTCATATCTATTTATTAATTCGTCCAGCACGTTTGTATTAGTTCTTATGCCGCCTGAATTCCAGGAGCCTATCTTCAGGTATCCCCTAGTTTCGTGCCTTAGTTCAGTGCTATTTTTACATTTTTAATCGCTTCACTTACCGTTTTTATGACTAGCTCTTCTATCAACGTGGCCAGTCCTTTTTGTTGTTCTTTTGAAATTAATATGGTCGAATCTGTTGTTGGGTTTTGGGTTGGTTTGGTGATTTGGGCGTACGATTGCCCATTGTTTCTTTTAGGTTGTTGTGTTCTGTTTTCTATTGTTATTTGTCTGGGTCTTCCCCAGGCAGGTATCTTTGGGCATCCTCTATAACTTGCCGGGTGTTGCCCTTGGCAATTAGCACATTTTGCTTTTTGTTCTGCTGGAATTTGGCAGAATTTACTCTTGTGATTTTCTCCGCACTTTACGCACCTAGCGTCTTTGAAGCATGCATTTTGGGCGTGGTGAAAGCCCTGGCAATTAAAACATTGAGTTGGTCCGTTGCTCTTTCTTAGATCTTCTATTACTACTCTCATGTACATAAGGTTGGTAATTTTCTTGGCTTTGGGTACGTCTTCTTTTTCCACTGTAATTATAAACATTGGCAGAGATTTTTTGTCTGCCTTCCTAGACTTCATGTTTGTTACGTTAATTGTATTTATTTCATGTTTATTTAATAGTTTCGTTTGTATATCTATAGGTTTTGTATTTGAGGGAAGTCCTCTAATAACCATTTTGGGCTTGATATCTTCGTCTAATGGGAAGGCGATCCACTGAATTTTGATTTCTTTGTTATAATCTTCCAAGATATGGGTAAATTTTCTATAATCTTCAGGGCATTTTGTTTGAATGAGTGTTTCTCTTCCGTTTTTGGAGATTTTATTGTCTGTGTATATCTTTTGAGTTTCAGCAATTTTCAATATTGTTCCTGTTTCGTTTACTGTTTGTAGTTTTATGACGGGTGGTTTTGGTTTGGACCTGTTTATAGTGCTTTCTTGATTGTTTTGTTCGGTGATAAGGATATTATCAATTTCGCTTGTTTCCATTGTCTCTTCCCTGCCCTTATTCGGTAGGGAAGGAAATAGTTCTTGTACCTTAGATGTTGATGGCACGCTGTTGTCTTTTCCGACCTTTTTTGGCAGGGAAGGGAAATCTTCATTTGTTTTTGTTGTGGGTGTTATGGGTAAATTTTTTGTATTTGCGATGTTATTATTAGTATCTTCAATTTTTTTTTTCTTTGGGATTGCTGTCATCGATTTTTTTTCATTTATTTGTATATCGGTTGTCTGGTTTTCGTTTTTAAGTTCGTCGAATCTTTTATCTATAGTTTCGATTACTTTTTCTTGAGAGTTTATTATTGTATTTTGTAGTCCATTGATTTTTTCATTCAATTGATGGATTTGGTTCCTGAGTTTTTTAATTTCTTCGTCCTTTTCTTTTAGTTGCTTTTTCATTTCAGCCACTGAATCTTCATCTTCCTGGCACTCATTCGGCCTTTGACGTTTTGCTGCCTTCTTATTTTTGTTTTTAGTTTTATTTTTCTCTACTATTTCTGATTCGTGTTCTGGTTCCATGTTGTTCTGTTTTTTCTTTTCCGCTATGGCCTTAGGTGTTTTAGAAACGCAGTTTAAGGTATTGCACGTTAAATTTTCATTATTTTGATCAATATCAATATCAGAATTATCAAACAGCGGAAGATTTGAGTAAATATTTGGACTTACCTCCATCGGTCCTCTTTATAATTGTTTTTTTTTTAACTTACTTTTCTGCCCCACGAAATGTATACCTATTTTTGAGATATTCGATGTTGTACAAACTCGTCGGCAGCCTGTCTGATCCTTCAAAAAGGTTTAGAACTTCGAAATATTTAAAGTTTTGGAAAGAACTTTTTAAATACGTCTTTTTTGTACGTAACGTTAAACCTTCTATCAAATTAAACGTCTTTGACGTCTATGAGTTGCATTTTTGATCACTTATGACATTTGATGACCTCCAAAAATCCCAGCCGGTTGTACACAAATAGGATGACGTTAACTTCCCTTTCTAATACTTGTACCCTTTTTTTTTTGAATATAACTGTACTATAGTAAATTTCTTGTTACTTCCCAAAGTCGACTTCATTGTCTTTACAAAGAAGCACTAAAGATATGCGAACGTCTGCGGTCCCTCCGCTGAGTACCGATCCCACAAGGATATAAATGATTTCCATTTATTAATTTTTAATAATTGAAAAATTTCCTACCCCTGAAGAGAATTCGCACTCACAACCCTTGAATCCAAAGGTAGGCTCTATTACCACTGAGCTACAAAGGGGGATAAAATAGTTTGATTACTGTTTGTTTTAATAAAAGTCTAAATTAATATAATCTGTTTACAAACAACCTTTATATAGATAATGCCATGAACTGACATTTCTAAATTGCCAACTAGTGCCATCCAAATGTAAAATTCGCAACCCACTCGATTTCTCTCGATGGCTTGGTATTGAGTCCTGTTAAGGCATCATAATTTCCTCTATCCTTTTTGCCGCGCTCCATATATCGATTTTTTAATCAACTCTTTAATGTCACTCGATACTCGATATTCTATCATTTCAAAAACGTCATTAACAAGCCAATCATTCGCATTACGGTCCGCTATATTGCGTTGTCCTCTATTCCTACATGAGATGGAAACCAGATGATATTTACTTCTTTTTGATTTATGTGAACTTGATAAATAACACTATTAATTTTAGTCAAAAGAGGCAGGAACTAAAATTCGAATTGATTTCCTCTGCGCTTTTTAAGATAGAAAATACAAATCAGAACAGAGTGGTGAATTAGTCGACAAGGGGATCTATAATTACATCCACCACCTGTCGTTCACCATGATAACATCTTTAGTGAACTAGTTCCTTTTTAAAATAAAAATGTATACCATTTTTATGCCATTTATATTATACCATTTTTAATTTAAGATGATTCAGGTGCTTCCATGAGGCTATAGTAAAGCCGAAACACATAGTAAAGGCCTGTTCTGTAATCAAATCTAATCAAATTATATCAAATAAACTTACTATTAAAGACTTCTTTCATTGAAATATGAAGAATAGTCATACATTCTGGTACGGTTCCTTTATTAAAAACTTTCTATTTGTAAATTCTAATCGATAACCACCCATAAACTTTTAAAATATACATTTAGACCTTTGTTTTATTGTTTTGATTTATGCAATTTTATTTTGTTGATAACTGCTTAGTATGATTTCCAGTCACTTCCAATCGAAGTCAAAACATGACCAACATAGCACAAAAATGTTGGGTTACTATTACTAATGTAAGTCACTCACAAAGTACAAAACCTAAACCTTCTTCTTTCTTCTTCTTCTTTTGCCCTTTAATTCGTCCAAATTTTGAACATAGGTTTCACCCAGTTTCCTCCATTCGCTTCTGTTTAGTGCTTTCTGTCTCCAGTGCGTTCCTTCTATCTTTTAAATGTCGTTTCTCCATCTCATCTGGGGTCGTCCTCTTGCTCTCTTTCCTGTCCATGGTCTCCATTGTTGTATCGTGGTATTCCACCTATTGTCCGTTTGTCTAACGTTATGACCTACGAAGCTCCATTTTAGCCTGGCTATATGTTGTCCTGCGTCTTTGACTTTTGTTTTATTTCTTACCCAGTTGTTTTGCTTTTTGTCTGTCAGTTTTACTCCTAACATTGCTCTCTCCATGGCTCTTTGTGTCTTCATTATTTTATCCATGTTTGCATTGGTCAAGGTCCATGTTTGGCATGCGTATGTGAGAATTGGGAGTATGCACTGGTCAAACACTCTTGTTTTTAAGTATTGTTGTATTTTTTTATTCTTTAGGACCCATTTTAATTTCCCAAATCCTGCCCAGGCTAATCTGACCCTTTTTTTACCTCCGCTGTTTGGTTTTTCTTATTTATTTTTATCATCTGTTCCAAATATATATATTATCATTATCATATAGTATCATTAACCGCTTCTATTGTGGTGTCGTTTAGTATTACGTTTCTATTATCTTGTGTGTTTGTCATTGTTTTTGTTTTGGCAAAATTCATTTTTGGACCTATTTGTTGGGATTCATTTGCTAGTTCGGTTAGCATATATAGCAATTAGCATATAGCAGTAACCTAAACTTATAAACCGATAAACCGAACAAGGCTTTCTGTGTAGATGTTTATAAATGTTATAACTGAATTGTAGCTTTATAGTCGATACTGGTAGCTTTATTTTAACACAATACAGTAGGAAAAATGAAAGAATACCCATGAACGAACATATAAAACACACTGTATTTTCCTGTCACCCTGTCACACAAAAAATTGGCCAGCGCAAGTACATGTAATAATTATTGTTACATGTACTTGCACTGGACAATTTTCTTTGTGACACGGTGACAGGAAAACACAGTGTGTTTTATATGTTCGTTCATGGGTATTCTTTCATGTTTCCTACTGTAAGTATATTCAAAAATAATTGAATTTTTTTTAAATATATTTTTCTACTTTTATCTAGGCATATTGTCTGTTTTTATTCAACATCACCTCTTATTATATTGATATTGGAATATTGTCATTTCATAATATCTTACTAGGTCGGCCTTATGCTTCTTCTTTAGATTGCTCTTCTTCTTAGCCTTATGTCGTCCATTTTTGGACATACACTCTATTCAACTCCTTCCAGCGATCTGTATCCTAAGCAATATTCTATCAATTTGTTCTGACTGTTTTTTTTTATATCATCTACCTATCTCATATGTGTCTTCCTCTCGGCTGTCTAGCTTTGTAAGGTTTCCAATGTTGTGTTGTGGCGTTCCAACAGTGTGGCCTGCGAAGCTCTATTTTACTTTGGCAATTTTTGTTGTGATATTCTTGACTTTGCTATAAAAAAAGTAGGTAATTGGGAAAGTAGTGGAGTCAACAAAAATGGGAAGTTTCTGAAAAACTTGAGATTTGCAGACAACATAGTCCTTCTTCAACTTCTTCAAGAACTTCAGAGCTCGTGTACACGAGTTGGCCTTAAAAATAACTTTTCCAAAACACAATACAGTGGAACCTCGTTAACTCGGATTAATTGGGACTGCGGCCGATCCGGGTTATCGAAAATCCGGGTTAGCCGGAGAAAATGGTAAAAATTAATAAAATACGGTATACTTACAGATAAACTCCATTATACTTGAAATAACATGAAATATATATGCACAGTACACATCTAAATTACGTATCAATTACGCCTTTATCAATTATACCTAATGCTTCTAGTTTCTTTTCCATTGTCACTACAACATTTTTACGTTTTGTTTCCATTACGTAGACAAAAAAAAACACGCAAACACAAAATCTGGATAGATTTACGAACGATTACAGAACGGAAGCGAACAATACGACTGTACTACACACAATACCAATCCCAACGATGTTATGTTACTTAATAACAGTGAAGACTAAGACCATTGTTTAGAAAATAATTTTTTAATAGTCTTTTAGTCTTTTTGAAACAATGCTAGAGACAGTTTGAAATAAATAAAGTATACTAGAGGTGCTTGTTGTTTCCGATAACACGACAATGAACGTCGTGTGCCATGAGTCATTTTTACTATCGTATATATATGTAGTTCAAATTACATAAATACCCATTATCTCTCAACCATTATATTACCTATATAATTGTGTTTTCAATTTATCAATCAAAGGCAAAATGAAAATTAAATTAAATTTTTTTTTAAATAACGCGGGCACATAAATTTGATACACCCTGTATATTGATCTGTAAATATTTATTAGAATTTAGTTTGGATGTAAGTAGATTTCTCTTTCAATGAGCTTTCCGATGAACCATTAAAGACTTTTGTGAATAATTAAAGTGAAAAGGACGATGTATTTAGTTTTAAAATGGAAAAAGATTGTTTATTACGGGAACTATAGAATCTACAGGTAGAGGTAATTATCATTTTCTAGAAAAATGGTTTAAAAGAAAGTTTGGAATTTTAATATTTTTGTTTCAACCCGAGTAAATGTTGTAGGGTTCCCCGAAAGTAATTAGGAGGGTCGGAATAATTTTGAAAATGACTGTTTGTTTGTCGAATGGAAAAGAGAAATGTTTCTGATTCTTGGCAATTTGGAAGGGGAAAAGTGGTTTGAATGTTGAGTGAATTTGAAAAAGAAGGCATTATGTTATTGGCATCGCTGAGGAGTAGTTCGACGTTTTCGTGGATAGATAGTTAGCAAGTACCAGTGGCTGTTTGATAGTGGAGAATAATGTTGAAAAGTGGAACGAGAGACAGATCAAATTGAGACGAAATACCTCTTTGATTCTGTATCATTGTGAGAAGGATAGCAGAGAATTTTTGGAGTTTTGTTTGAATCGAGTACGTGTCAAAAGAGGCCCGGCTTGTTGGAGAATTGGTGCTGGTATGCTGATAGTTTTGAAGCTGGAGAACGGAGAGGGCTTTGATGAGTAGCCTTTAACATAGTCAACGAGGGAGAGCTGTTTTGGGTCACGAGAAGACATCAGAGTGAGTGAAGCAAAAGGTCAGTCAACTTATGTGAAAGATATTTATATGTTCGGAAACTAAAATTTTGAGTAAAAAGCGTAGGAATTAAAATTCCAATATTTCAGAAAGTAAATAGGGAGTATAGCTAATCTTGCGAATACATAATTTGGTTTTGTTTATTTTGTTGTACCAAAGTCATCGGGAACAAACCGATAAATTGTTTTTTTTTACTAGAATAAATTTAAATGGTAGAAATTTCATTCGGACATCTGTGTCCACAGGTTTTAGATTTGATAGATTTTTAGAGTATCGATTTTGATAAATAAAAGACAATTCTGTATGTTTATTTTATATTTTGCTTTATTTCTTTTCCCTATTTTATCCCGATTAGGATCAACTAAGAGATACTGAACCCACGAGAGAAGATAAGTATAACGTAAGATAATTTAGACATTTTCTTGATATTATAAAAAGGCACCTGAGATTTTTTATTCATTTTTTATATATGATTTGCGACAATTAAATAATTAATCAAATAAATAATAATTAATATAAAATTAATAAGAAGCAGATCATAACAATACATTTTTATTGTTGAAATGTTTGTCTGATAAAAATCGGTCCGGATTAGCCGGACTTCCGGGTTATCGGGGGCCGACTTATCGGGGTTCCACTGTACATGACCAACATTGTACTGGCCAAAAACATCTTAACTAATGGCAAGCAAATTGAACAAGTGTATAGCTATAAATATCTGGGCCACGAGATTAAATTAGGAAGAAATAATCAAACAACAAATATCTAGGCCACATATTGAGACATGGTAAGTACCGTCTACTTCAATTGATTCATCATCATCATCATACAACCTCTTCTGTCCACTGCTGGACATAGGTCTCTCCCATTCTTCGCCACTCTTCACGGTTCTGTGCTTCTTGTTGCCATTTCTTGGATATTCGGTTAATGTCGTCCATCCAGCGTGTTAGTGGTCGTCCTCTGCTGCGTTTGTCTTCTCTTGGGCGCCAGTCAATTAGTTTTCTGGTTCATCTTGAGTCTTTCAGTCGCGCTATATGACCTGCCCAATTCCATTTCAACTTGGCTATACGTTCAACGACATCAGTGATACCTGTTCTTTTCCTTAAGTCTTGGTTCCTTATTTTGTCTTTTTTTTTGTCACGCCGAGAATCGATCTTTCCATGCGCCTTTGTGCCACTCGCATTTTTAGTGCTGTTGTTTTTGTGAGCGTGAGAGTTTCTGCTCCGTATGTCATAATAGGAAGAACGCATTGGTCAAATGTCTTCCGTTTCATAGCTGTCGGGATGTTGCTCTTAAAGATGTCTCTTAGTGAGCCATACGCCGCCCAAGCAAGTGTTATTCGTCGTTGAAATTCGCAAGTCTGATTGTCCTTGCCTATTCTGATTTCATGACCTAGATATATGTACTTTTCTGTCAATTCTACCACTTGATTTTGGATGGTTAGGTGTTCGCTGGGAACTAAATTTGTCATAAATTTGGTCTTACCGATGTTCATTTTAAGACCTATTGTTGAAGATACGTTTTCTAATTCTAGTAGCATTTGTTGTGCTTCACTCAGATATTCGGTAATGAGTACTATATCGTCGGCAAAACGCAGATGATTGAGCATTTCTCCATCTATTTTTATTCCTCTATTTTCCCACTTTAGCATTTTAAAGGCGTATTCGAGGACCGCTATAAATAATTTAGGTGAGAGAGTGTCGCCCTGTCTCACACCTCGCTTGATATTTTTTCTCTAGTGGTATCATGTAGTTTTACACGCATTGTGGCGTTTTGGTATAATGTTTGCACTAACTTTGTAAACCGGTAATCTATTCTACTATTGTTCAGAGCAGTTATAATGCTGTCTAATTCCACAGTATCGAAGGCTTTGTGAAAGTCTACGAAGATAAGTACCAGTGGTCTGTTATATTCTATCGACTTTTCTATAAAGGTTTTTACTGTTTGTAGGTGATCGTTTGTTCCGAATTTTGAGCGGAATCCAGCTTGTTATCGGGGTTGGTAAAAATCTAACTTTTTTTCTAGTCTTGTCGTAATTATTCGGGTAAACATTTTATAGATGTGGTTCAATAAGCTGATTGGTCTATAGTTTTCTAGGTGCGCCTTGTCTCCTTTCTTGTGTAGTAAAATTGTTACTGCATTGTTCCATGTTTCCGGTATGCAACAATCTGTTAGACAAAGGTTAAACAAAATTTTTATTTGGTTGAGAAGGGCACGTCCACCCATCTTTATAGCTTCTATTACGACTCCATCTTCTCCTGGAGCTTTGTTGTTTTTCATCTTTTTCATTGCGTCCTGGATTTCGCTTGAACGAGCTCTGAACCCTGGTTGATAACTTTGCGTGATGCAGCGGCTTCTAAATTCTTTTGGTCTTCTCTTTGGCTTGTATATAGTTCTTGATAGAAGTTTTCAACTATGTTCTCTATTTGATGTGGGGACTCCTTCTTTGTTCTTTAGTTTGTGTATTTCGCATTTTCCATTGTTTAGCCGTCTTCTCAGGACTTTCAGACTTTTATTCTCTTCTATAGTTCGCTGGACTTTTTCATTCTTAAATTTCCTTAAATCTTTCCTTATAGCTTTTGATACTTCTTTGTTTATTTTTCGCAGTTCTTCTTCGTCAGTGCTTTCGTTTTTTTATTTTTCTTCTAGTTTCCATTAGTTGCTTTGTTTCAATGATTATTTTTTCGTCTTGGCGTCTTTTAGGGCAGCATTTTACTTGAGCCTCTCGAATAGCTTCTACGATATTTTCGTTTAGGGCATCTACATTATTCATGCATTCATTTTGTAGTAGGATTTTATTGATATTGCCTTGGTATTCATTTAAATTCGTTGGGTCAATCCATATTGGGTTGGCTTTCTTCCTATTGGTTGTCCAGGGGAAAATAGACAGTAAGCGCGGGTCAGACAGGAGAAGACACTTGTGGCTCCAAAATCTGCGACAGTGATTCGGGCTCCGTTAGTCGAACTATTCAGAAGTGCCGAAAGCAAGATCAGAATTGCCGTGTTAATAGCCAATGTTCGCAAGGAACAGGGCACTTGAAGAAGAAGAATAAAACAGCAGAGTTAAGCAGGAGAATAGGACTGGCATGGGCGGATTCCGGAAAACTAAGGGAAGTCTTTAGATCAGATATTTACATGTGCTTGAAAAGGAAAGTCTTTGATCAATGTGTATTCCCAGTTCTAACGTATAGAGCAGACACATTGACCCTTACTACAAAAGTAATCAATAAAATACAAGTAGCGCAGAAAGCAATGGAGAGGTCAATGTTGAATATATCCCTCAGAGACAGAATTTCAAATAAAATAGTTAAAAGAAAAACTGGTGTTATGGACGCAGTTCAAAGAATTACAACGCTGAAACGGAACTAGCGGGACATGTTGTCAGATTCAAAGATGGAAGATGGACAAAGAAAATTTTAGAATGGAGATGACATCAAGCGCATACAGCACAACTGGATTCAGGGTGCTCAAGATCGAATGCAATGGAATTATCTACTAGAGGCAAATGTTCAGCAGTGAACTCAAAGCGGCTGATGATGATGATAACTTTCGACTTTTGTTTTTGATCTTACCCAGTCGTTCCTCACTCTACCCGAGAGTTGTATATCTTAAATTGTTCTTTCCATTGGCTTTTCGTTTGTGGCTAGTTTATTCATATGTGCCATGGTTAGGATAAATAATATTATGTATATGTCATGATATAGTACATTCTTTCACGGTTTTTGTTGTAAATTTTAAAGAACCGCTTGGATTGACATGAAATTTGGCATACGCATAGCTAACATGTCAAAGAAAAAAGCGATATAGTACCGATGTGTGCTTTTGCCATGGGGGTGAGTTTCACCCCATCTCGGGGGTGAAAAAATATATGTCCAAGATAAGTTCCGTAATGGATAAACTGACTAATTTTAAGCAACTTTTGTTCTATAGAGTTTTTTCACCAAATCAATACTTTTCGAGTTATTTGCAAGTGAATATGTTCAAATAACCATGTTTTTAAACGGTTTTTCGCAAATAACTCAAAACGTAAGCAATTTGTCGAAAAAAATATTCTTATCAAAACTATAGCCTATAAAGAACTGGAAAAAAAACGGTGTATATATTAGGTCTCTATACCTAGCAGAAGCAGAGTTATAGCTAATGAAAAATAGGTTCATATTCGAAAAATTCCAAATAGAATAATTCAATGTGAAATATCCAAGTAATTAAGCATTTTGGGGAAAACGCATTACAACTTTTTAAAGTGTTTAAAAAAAGCTTTATTTCTGTTTTTATAAAAAAAATTTCTAGCATCAAATGTAAGCAAGTTACGCTCAAAACAAAGTTGGTCCCTTTTGTTTTGGCAAAAAAAATCAGGAAGATCACCCCCCAATTAGCAGCTTATATGAAATTAATCGATTTCGCTTCACAAGGTACTTTCCTTATGTTGTGTTTATATGATCTGTAAGTTTCATCGATTCAAAGTGCTTATTTTTGAAAAAAATTGGTTTTAAAATAAAATTTTTAAAAACTTTAATTTTGAAAAAAAATGCTTTTTTTCAAAATAACTTAAAAATTGTTAGAGATACCAAAAATCTTAAACAATAAAAAAAGTCGGCTTTAACTTTCTAAATATTTTGTATTTTTTTGTTTTTCTGTAAGACAAAAATTGGTTAAGATTCGGTGTTTCTAAATTTGCATACCCTCGTGATAAGTGACTCGTTCAAGCTCTTTTAACTACAGCTCTTTCAAAAATAAGGAGTTTGAACCGATGAAACTTACAGATCATATGATCAATACATACGCGAGTAAAAAACATGTGAAGTGATAACAATTAAGTTCATTTGAAATGCTAGCTAGGGGGTGATTTTCCCGATTTCTTCCAAAAAAAAGGACCAACTTTATTTTGAGCGTAACTTGTTTACTTTTGATGCTAAAAATTTAAAAGAAAAACAAAAATAAGCATTTCTTAAACACTTTAAAAAAGTTAAGATGAGTCTTCCCCAAAAAAGTGCTTCGTTTTTTGGTTATTTCACGTTAAAACATTCGATTTGGAATTTGACGAATATGAACCTATTTTTCATTAGCTATAACTCTGCTTCTACTAGGTATAGTGACCTGATATATCCACCATCTTTTTCACTTTTTTACGTGCTATATTTTTGATAAGAATTTTTTTTCGACCAAATACTTACTTTTTGAGTTATTTGCGAAAAACCGTCTGAAAACTTGGTTATTTTGTAGAAAAATTAACATATTCATTCGCAAATAACTCAAAAAGTATTTACTTGGTGAAAAAACTTTATAGAACAAAAGTTGCTTAGAATTAGTCATTTTATCCATTTCCGAACCTATTTTGAACATATATTTTTCACCCCCAAAAGGGGGTGAAACTCACCCCTTTTGGCAAAAGCACACATCGGCACAATATCACTTTTTTTCTTTGACTTGATAGCTATGTGTATGCCAAATTTCATGTGAATCCAAGCGGTTCTTTAAAAGTTAGAGGTTTTGCAATATTTTACCTTTAAAGAACGCACTAATGGGAAGGATGCAGGGATTGAACAATTTGCTCTTTAAGTATTGAGGTATGTTGATCAGTATCCAACTGATTTTTCCAAATGCTGCCCATGCCAGTCTTGATCTTCTGGTGATTTCCGCACTTTGGTTCTCTTTGTCAAGTTTTATAATTTGACCCAGGTAGATATATTCTTGGAC
This sequence comes from Diabrotica virgifera virgifera, assembly GCF_917563875.1. Lineage (NCBI taxonomy): Eukaryota > Metazoa > Arthropoda > Insecta > Coleoptera > Chrysomelidae > Diabrotica > Diabrotica virgifera. Next base: position 107,388,575 of record NC_065444.1, read on the forward strand.
TTCTTCTATCTCATTGCCATTTATAGTTATATGCCTGGGGTCGTCTGTGTTTGTCCTTGTCTTTGTTTTTGCCATATTCCTTTTTAGGTCGACGTATTAGAAGCTGTCTGCGAGTTCCTTCCTTATCATTATTTCGATTAAACCATATTAAATACCATATAAAATATTACTATTAGTACTAAGTAAAAATTACTTTAGTTACCCTTAATGAATACAAAAACTAGCACTATAAATTAAGAGCCACTAATTTTTTAAAAGAATTCATAAAAAGCCAAATTGCTAATATGCGAATGCTATTAACATTCCGCTAGAATTATCTATCCTGTACTTACGCTAATGAAGGTAGTCTTTTTATTAGAGATGGTAGATAGTAGGTATTCCCTATTCCCGTCTTAGATATCCGGAGATTCCGTACATCTTTAGCACCCAAAACACTTTTTTCGGCTTTATGTATCGTTTCAGCCGTTTTTCTTTAAAGACTGCACAAACAGACAATGGTTTATTTTAATGGCGATATCAATTTTTAAATCAAATATTTTTAAATAATAATTGTTCAATGAAAATAAAAAAAAAACTTGTTTATTTAAAAAAAAAGATTTTGAAAAAAGATGAGCTGAAATGGGCATACCTCGTTTGTCGCCAAAATCTCTCAGTTTTGATATTTAATAGAAAAGTCTTTCTACTAACAGTTTCCGTAGTACCAATTGAACCGTATTATTTTCTAAAACATACGATTTTCAATTTGGGTCCTAAAATAAAATGTTTAGGCATTATCTTTACTGACTAAATTATACATTATAATGATATAATTACAGGCAAGAATGTGGCACAATTTATTTTAATATCTTAGGCATTTCTTGTTAATCTTATACAGGGTGTCCCAAAAGTAGCGTAACGGTCGAACATTCCGCGAAATGAAGATCAGATTGAAAAAAGGAAAAGTACGTATTCAATAATATTCAAAAATCTATTGAATGACACCAAACACGACCCCCGGGAGTAAGTTTAAAATCTTAAGGAGAAACCCACCCCCAGTTTTTATTGCAGATTTGAATTCCTTACGTAAAAGTAAGCAACTTTTATTCGAGACATTTTTTCGAATTGTGCATAGATGGCGTTAAAACAGGAAAAACCATTTATCGTGATACCATTGGTAAATTATAGGAACGCTCTATAACGAGAAATACACACTTCCAAATGAAAAACCAAAAAATACATGTTTAATATTTTCCTATCGAATATCATACACGAGCGGGACACCCTCAAAAAAGCGCTTAGTTTTCGAGATACTGACCACGGAGGGGTGAATGGCTAATTTTATTCATACTTTATATTTTCAAGGGTGCCGAAAACGAAAATGAGGTTTATTTTGAATTTTATGTGGGGAAACATTGTCAAAATCGCAATTTTAACCTAAAAATAAAAAAAATTAAATCACGTTTTTTTGCGTTTACCTCGCTACAACTCTGTTCCATTTTAATATTTTTTTCTGAAATTTTTAAAGTATATAGCTCCAACATTTCTGAAGATAACGGTACCTGTTTTAAGCTTTAATTCTTATTCTGATTAAGATTATGAATTGTTCAAAGGAAAAGGTGCGGATTTGTGCATTGCAAAGTTTAATCGTAAAAGTTGAGTGACGAAATTTCAAATTTAGCCTTTTAATCACGTTTATGTTAAAGTAGAGTGTACAAAGAAGTTTTCTGTAAGTTTTAGATCAAAATGTTCTATAGAAAAAAAATAGTTCAACTTTTAATGTCGGCATTAGAAATCCCCAATATAACGCTTATTTTTCGAGATACTGACCATGGGTGGTGAATGGATAATTTTGGTCTTAGATTATGTTTTTGACAGTGATGAAAACGAAAATGAAATTTATTTTAAATTTTAGGTGGGGGAATATTGTCAAAATTGCAATTGTACCCTAAAAATAAAAAAAAAATGAAATCACGTTTTTTTGCGTTTAGCTCGCTACAACTCTGTTCAATTTTAATACATTTTTTCAGAAATTTTTACAATATATAACTCTAGCATTTCTGAAGACAACGGTACCTGCTTCAGCTTTTATTTTTATCCTGATAAAGGTTATGAATTTTTCAAAGAAAAATGTGCGGATTTGTGCATTGCAAAGTTTAATCGCGAAAGTTGTATGACGAAGTTTAAAATTTAGCTTCGTAATTACGTTAATGTTAAAGTAGAGAGTAGAAAGAAGTTTTCTGGAAAGTTTTGGATCAAAATCTTTTATAGAAAATTCTACACCTGTAATTTTGAACCAATCAAAATACGTTATTTTGACAGATCACCATGGCAACGGAGGTATTTTATCGGAAATTTTTTGCTCGTGGGGTACCCAACAGCGAATTATAGTGGAAATTTTTTGACGTTTACAATAACAGAACATTTTGGTTTTTATTTGTTTACATAATTTAGTTTTGATTCATTTTCTATCACTTGTAGTTACTCAAAACTTATGTAAAATTGAAGAATATACTATTTTCTATCTTGAAATGGTATTCCCATGCAACTACAATGAGTAGAAATTACGAATTTGAAAGCCTAAATAATTGCTGACAAAGCTATGGCGCGCTATTAAGCTGTTCATGCAGCTTTGGATTTTCAAATGCAAATTTGGTGTGGAATTTTCTTACCGAATACCACGCGAAGTCAAATTAATATCCGGAAATTTTTTTTTGATCATGAATATTTTTAGAAAATTTCCCTCGTCTGCGACTCGGGAAATTTTCAAAATATTCATGATCTCAAAAAAATTTCCGGAAATAATTTGACCTCTAGTGGTATTACTAGTGAAAAAAATGGTGCAACGTTTAACATCTACGTTATAAATCCCTAAAATAACGCTAATTTTTCGAAATACTGATTATTGGTGGTGAATGGCTAATTTTGGTCTTACTTTATGTTTTTGATGGTGCTGAAAACGAAAATCAAGTTTATTTTGAATTTTAGGTGGGAGAACCTTGTCAAAATCGCAATTTTGCCCTAAAAATAAAAAAAAGTTGAACCACACTTTTCTTAAAATTAAAAGTTGCACCATATTTTTTCTACAACACATCTAGACCTAAAACTCGCCATAAAATTTCTTTGAACTCTATGGTTTAACATAAACGTAATCAAATAGATAAATTTTAAATTTTGTCACTTAATTTTTGCTATTTAACTCTGCAATTCACGAACCTTTTATTTTTAAAAATTCATAACTTTTATAAAGAAACGATGGAAAGACTACAGTTACTTTCATAGTCTTCAAAAAGGTGAGAAATACATGCTGTAGAAATTTTAGGAAAAAATATTAAAACGGAACAAAGTTGTAGTGAGTTAAATGTAAAAATTCGTGACTTCACTTTTTTTCTTCATTTTTAGGTAACATTGCGATTTTGACAATGTTCCCTTACATAAAATTCAAAATAAACCTCTTTTTCGTTGTCAGCATCATCGAAAACATAAAATAAGACCAAAATTAGCCATTCACCTCCCATGGCCAGTATCTCGAAAAATAAGCGTTATTTTGGGGATGTATAACGTCTATATTAAAAGTTGCACCATTTTTTTTTCTATGAAACATTTGCAAATAAAACTTTCCAGAAAACTTTTTTGTACTCTGTTTTAACATAAACGTGATTAATAAGATAAATTTTAAATTTTGCCTCTCAACTTTTGCGATTAACCTTTGCAATTCAAGAATCTGCACCTTGTACTTTAAAAAATTCATAACTTTTACTAGAATAAGACCAAAATCTTAAAACAGATACCGTTGTCTTCAAAAAAGTGAGCAACATAATATAGTGAACAAATCTTAGAAAAAAATATTAAAATCGACCATTCACTTTTTTGTATTTTTATGGTAAAACTGCGATTTTGACAATATTCCCCCAACTAAAATTTAAAGTAAATTTCATTTTCGTTTTCAGCACCGTCAAAAACATAATTTAAGACCAACATTAGCCATTCACCACCCATGGTCAGTATCTCGAAAAATAACCGTTATATTGGGTATTTCTAATGTCGATAATAAAAGTTGCACTATTTTTTTTTTATAAAACATTTTGATCTAAAATTTTCCAGAAAACTTCTTTGTACTCTTTATTTTAACATAAACGTGATTAAAAGGCTAAATTTGAAATTTCGTCACTCAACTTTTGCGATTGAACTTTGCAATGCACAAATCCGCACCTTTTCCTTTGAACAATTCATAACCTTAATCAGAATAAGAATTAAAGCTTAAAACAGATACAGTCGTCTTCAGAAATGTTAGAGCTATATACTGTAAAAATTTCAGAAAAAAATATTAAACCGGAACAGAGTTGTAGCGAGGTAAACGCAAAAAAACATGATTTTATTTTTATTTATTTTTAGGGTAAAATTGCGATTTTGGCAATGTTCCCCCACATGAAATTCAAAATAAATCTCATTGTCGTTTTCAGCACCGTCAAAAACATATAGTATGTCTAAAATTAGCCATTCACCTCTCCGTGGTCAGTACCTGGTCATTTTAGGGGTACCTCCCGCTCGCCTATCAACCAACATGACTTTCCATCCATTCCCCTGAAGGTGGGGTGAGGGGTGACTTTAAAATCTTAAATAGGATCCCCCATTTTTTATTGCAGATTTGGATTACTCATGAAAAAATAAGTAACATTATGATTAATATACATTAAAAATCGAGCCGACCCAAAATAGTGACAACTTTACCTTATTGATAATAGTCTACGATAAGTGCAGGCTGAATTGAAAATGGAATTACAAAAAAAATGTATGTATCTATTTGTACTCACTTTATAATGCTCAAACAATTACGAAATCTGGATTTCAATGCATATTTTTTATAATTCTCGTATTAAAGTGAAGTTAGGCATGTTAATGACAGTATCGATTTTGGGGGCGACCCATTAAAAATACGATTTATTAGCGCCATCTATCAACAATTCTAAAAAAAATGTTTCGAATAAATGTTACTTATTCTTTGGTTAGGGATCCAAAACTGCAATAAAAACAGAGGTTCCTATTTAAGATTTTAGAGTTACCCCCTTCCCCACCCTCTAGGGTATGGAGTAGTGGGTCGTGTATGGAGTAGGGTGTCATTCGATATTTTTAAAAAATATTAAAAACGTTTTTTTTTGTTTTTCATTTGGAAGTGTATTTCTCAAGATATTAGACCTTTTCTATAATTATTTGTCTATATGGTATCAGGATAAATCGTGTTTTTAATTACAGCTCCACCTATCCCCAATTCAAAAAAATCTCTCGAATAAAAATTGCTTACTTTTACGTAAAGAATCCAAATCTGTAATAAAAGCTGGGGATTTTTATTTAACATTTTAAAGTTACCCCCACCTCACCTTCAGGGGGTGGAGTGTTGTGGTGCTTAGTGTCATTCAATAGATTTTTGAAAATTATTGAACACGTATTCTTCAGTTTTTCGATCCGATGTTTATTTCGCGAAATATTCGACCGGTCCGCTATTTTTGGGACACCCTATATAAATATAAATTCCAAATTTAAGCCTTTGCTAGATTGCTTTTACTGATACATAAATCTGTAAATGTTGCCGTTTTGTTGATGAAAAAGTTATTTATATATACAGAATGGGCCAAAAGTCAGGAAATTCCTAATTATTTGTTAAATGGATGATCTCAATTGTACAAAAACCGGGATACAGCTATTCTGCAAAATGGAGATTTTCTACAAATTTCTGGTATCATTAGTCGCTTTGGTTTTTTTAATAAAACACTCTGTATATTGTATTATTATTGGAATCCCCACTTTAATACGAGTTCAACCAGATTATATAATATTTGGTATTTTATCTAGTCACGAGAGTCTTTGTTTTATGTGTTTTTAAAAGCTCTACAACAAAGAGTTTACAAAAAGTTTTTAATGGAAAAGAGAGAATTATTACCGTTTTAATGACGATGGGTTGCGGCGATAGAAAAAGATCTTATAGTGGAGTAGCTAACTTGTTCGAATATATTTGTCTAAACCTAAACCATTCTCCTATCCACAAGGCAAATACAAAATACAAAAAATTGTAAACCGCTCTTAGGAAACTGCACGAGTAGAAGATAGTATTCGGACATGTAGACCAAAAATTTTATAGTCATAAATTAAGCAGAGCTGCACAAATCCATGATGTAGGTCATTTTTCAGTTTTGCGTGTATTACAGAAGATTTCATATAAAATTCAGTTGTTGCAAGAATTAAATGAAGATGACTATGACCGTAGATTACAGTGTATGAAGTAATGATAAATAAAATTGTAACTGATGGAGACTTCGTTAACAAGATATGTTTTTCCGACGAAGGAATATTTTTTACACCTTGTGGGAATGTAAATCGCCAAAATTTAAGGTATTGAAATAAGGTAAACCACATTGGATATGTGAAAACCCTCAAATACCACAAAAACTAAATGATTGGGCGGGTATAGTGAGTTTATTAGTACCAGCTATCTAAATGACTCATTTATATTCACCTAAGCCGGCTACTTTTGTGCGAGGTGTGAAATTGCAGAAACAAGGGATAAATTTCATAAAACAGCTAGATAACTTGTTTATGGAATTCCACACCTCGAGCAATAGCTGAATATCCACCCCGCTGAGCTAAATATTGATGTGTTTTTATATTACCAGAGAACGGCAGTTCTCCCAGTGGCGAACAACCCCCCTACACGCAATACTATATATACACGAAATTTTCGATTTTCTAAATCTGACTGAATTAAAAATTAAGCCAACTCCCATTTTAAAGATGAAGAAAAGACTCACCCATCCATATGTCAACCATCCGTTTTGGTTCAAGACTGTGGATTTTACGGCCCTTCCTATTTAGGGTCTGTTTTTCGTTCTCGCCCCCAAAACTCCCAAAAATTTCAAAAATTTAAGTCCGACCTTTACGTCTTCTGATAGTACTTATCATTACCTTTCTAACTCGTGTCTAATTTTGAAAATCGGTTATACCATTCAAAAGTTACCGAGCTCAGAAGTATGACTCAATTTTTATTTAAAAAGAGGAAAATGTTTGTGGATATGTATGTATGTGTGTGGAAAAGTTACACCGATTTGAATTTTTTGTTCTGTATTTAAAGAGAGGGTGAGGGCGAGGACCGATTCAGAACCGGTGTAGTTTGTGACTTTTGACCACCTATAAGCCAGCTATAGGACTTGGTAGGTACAAAACGGCATATTTTTTGGGGGTATATAATATCTTCGGTTCAAGAAGAGACGAATCGCAAATACACCAAATCAATAGTGTTGAGCTAAGCTTTCAAATGGTGTCTAAGCTGTCAGGATTAGACATACACACGGCTCAGTATAGCCGAAAAACTGAAAAACTAAACTTTGAAAATTTTGGTTTTTCGACAATTACTCAAAATTTCAACCTACGAATTCCATTTAGTTTTCCATAAAGTTTTCCATTTTAGTGGGCGCTTGCCATTTTTTAAGTTAGTTTTCCATTTCCAACAATCGTTTTTTCCGATTATAGCGACATCTATCAATAATTCTAAAAAATGTTTCCAATAAAAGTTACTTATTTTTACGTAAGGAATCCAAATCTGCAATAAAAAAATGAGGGTTTCTATTTAAGATTTTAAAGTAACTCCCAACCCCAAATCCATGGGGGGTCGTATTTGGTGTCTTTCGACAGATTTTTCAAAAATATTGAATAAGTGTATTTTACAGTTTTTCGATCTGATGTTCATTTCGCGAAATATCGCGGGATTCGTATTTAAAATGTTAAATTTACCCCCACCCCTCTCCGTGAGAAGTCGTGTTTAGTATCATTCGATAGATTTTTAAAAAATATTGAGCATATATTTTTTAGTTTTTCGATCTGTCATTCATTTCGCGAAATATTCGCTTTTTTCTTGTGAAACTTTGGGACTCACCCATTTCCTTACGCCCGGCTCAAATCGTCAGATTTTTGAAATATACACTCTTTTGCATGTACTTAACCTACCTTATCTTAATCTGACAATTTCGAGTTTTTTAAGGGTAGATTTTTTTTTCGGGCCCCCCTTAACGAACTCCCCTGTGTTAAGAGCCAATATAAGTAGAGGTACATCTGCAGGGTACCAGGTTTCTCACCATATGCTAATATGACGCGCTCGATTGACTGCAAAAATCCCCGCTTGGGCTCCCCTACCAGAAGGACTCTAGACGAATCTAACGGTGTATATCTCATATCCGGGAAAATTCTAATTTTTAAGTTATAGGCTTCATAAGTATGATCAAATCTATTTCCTATAGGAAAAACGGTTTTTCAAGCTCAATAATTCCTGTATTAGCTTCAGTTATCATACTTTACTTTAGATGCATCAGATACTACTTGTCAATACGTTTCAATCTCATGTTTAGGAATCAAAATCGGTTAAGCCGTTTAGAAGTTATTAAGCTACAAAAGTATAATCCAATTAAGGATTATTCCCGAAATGGTTTATATAGTTGTAGTGATTACGACGCTAAATTTCATCTGGTAACGGGCAATCCGAGTTCATTTACCGGCCATCCCAATATTTTTTTTCGATCTATTTCGAACAGAAAAAATCTAGTGTATATTCGATGGACACTAGATCATTTGGGAGATAATGGGACAAAGACGACCATTTATAAAGCTTAACGTGTAATCGAGAAACATTGCATTCAACTTCATACATTTAATTTATAAATAACTTTGAAAAACTCCTAATACAAGAATAAAAAACCGCTAAACGCCGTAAAAATGAGTGGCGCATACAATATTCCAGCTACAAAAGATCTGATATGAATATTACGTGGCGCGAAAATGTATTTTCATTTTGATGCAAAACAAAGTTCTAGTTTTATTTTAAAATATTTTTCCATAATATTTGTTAAATTTGAAGTAAACGCGCCACAAAAGAGTTTCAAAATTCAAACTGTATCAAAGTTACTCTTTTGTGGCGTGTTTTACTTCAAATTTAGCAAATATTATGGAAAAATCTTTTAAAATAAAACTAGAGTTTTGTTTTGCATAAAAATAAAAATACATTTTCGGGTCACGTAATATTAGCCATAATATCAGCTCTTTTGTAGCTGGAATATTGTATGTGCCACTCATTTTTACGGCATTTAGCGGTTTTTTATTCTTGTATCTGGTACTACTAAGCTCAGTTAATTGGGCTGTTTTTACAGAAGGAAATTTAGCAAACGGTAACTACGAAATACTACTTAGAAATGAAAAAAAGGAAATGTTACTTAGAACTGCTACTGAAAAACAAGTTTGGAGTAAATTTTAATGAGATATGGTTTCAGCAAGACGGAGCTCTATCTCACTTTGGTGTAAGTCTTAAGCGCTATTTAGATCAGACACTTCCCGGACGATGGATTGGTAGATTAGGTAGTACTGAATGGCCTCCTCGTTCACCAGATTTGAATCCTAAAGAATATTTTTATAAGACATACTTGAAAAGTAGAATTTATAAAACTAAATCATCAATAATTTACCATTATAGTAAACTTATAATTATGTTCAAATTTAAGTTGTACAAAGTTTGAATTAAAAGATTTATTGAGACGATTAGGCGATTTTGTTTTTAATTATCTTTTTAAGATGTTCTTGACAACATAAAATCTAAAGTATTTTATACGATTGAACTGGAATTGAAGTGGAAATTTCAATAAAGGTACAATATACAGGGTATTGTATTTAAAAAACAAAGTGGCTAATGATATCAGAAAAATGGTAAATCTGGCAACATTTAGTTCAAGCATCAAATTTGAAATCTCCATATTGCAGAATAGTTGTATTTTGGTTTTTGTACAGTTCAGATCATCCATTTAAGATATAATTAGATGCTTCCAGACTTTTGGTCCTCCCTGTATATTGCATTATAAGTATCTGAGGGTTTGTCGTGATCTATTCTGCATGTTCCGATGATCTCTATGTCTATATACCTAATCAATATAAATATATAATCTCTCTCTTCAATCTAATCTCCCGGAGGCATCTATAGTGGAGTCACTGAAGGTGGATATTAGCTATTATCTCCGATTTCCTTCAACCTTCATCGATTTGCATGAAAATTGGTGAGTGGTTAGAGGATACCTCAAGAAACAAAGGTGACATGGTGCCAACTTGCGCTTTTACCCTGGGGGTGGATGCCACCCCTTCTCGGGGTGAAAATTATTTTTTTAAAAATAGCCCCATAATTAGATAGAAATACAAATTTTAAGCAAAATTTGTTATATAAAGTTATTAAAATAAATCAAAACTTTTTGAGTTATTAAAGATCAAAAATTTTAATTTTTCGTAACAATAATGCATGTTCTTAACCCATTTTTCATAGATAACTCAAAAACTATAAGTTTTTGCAAAAAAGTTATTATTACCAAAATTGAAGCTAATAAAAAATTAAAGAAACTCCTTACTAAAAAACCTTTTAGTATTAACTAAAAGTGAGTTATAGGTAATTTAATGTATATTTTTTTCGGCAAGTACCCAAATAAGTATTCAAGCTTAAATTACGGGAAAATGATCCATTTTATAAAATAAACGTATTAAACATTTGTGAAAGTACTTAGAAATATCTATCAAATCAGATACCGAACAAGTTAATAGCATTAAAATTTATGCTCCAAAAATTTTTCAAACTTTATCTTTTCAAAATTTTTTCAAAAAATGTTATCTTTTTTTTAATGTTATTGTGTTTTTTAACAACTCCGTTAATTTTTAAGATATCAGGTTCACCTAAAAACGGTTTGAAAGGTAATTCCAAAGGCTATTAAAACGCGTTAAATATAATCTTTCAAACCCCTTACTTTTTTAAAACTCAAAGATTAAATGGCCACGGTTACATGGTTCTCGTAGCAAAATTTAAGCTTTAAACGTTTCTATCTCGGTTATTTTTCACCCTACAGAAATGGTAAAAAAGGTATAATATTTGGTATAGAAAAAACTAAAATTTTGTTATTTACAATTTTTTACGTATATTGAGTATTTTTATAATTATTATCAAATGAAAATGAAAATGACGATAATTTTAAAAATTCTGATTTTTTTAAATTATATCTTTCTTTCAAAAATATGCATTAATTGATGAAAATTGTTAAAATCATTACTTATGCTAATACAAATAAATTTTTTTAAGGATTACTATAAATTTTAATTTTTGTGGAAATGGCGTATGTTTTATTTTTCATTTTTTCGTAAAAAATTCGAAAGGGTTCTCTTAGTTTCATCAAAACTTGCTTAATTTTGATGCTATTAACTTCTTCTGGAGCTCATTTGTTAGGTATTCTGAAGTACTTTGATAAGTGTTTAACAAGTATATTTTATAAAATGCATCGTTTTCCCGTTATTTAAGCTCGAATACTTAGATTTGAGTACTCATCGAAAAAAATATGCATTCAATTACCTATAACTGACTTTGAATTAACATTAGTTTAGTACTTTGAGTGAATAGTGTATTCAATTTTTTATTGTTTTCAATTTTGGTAAGAATAACTTTTTTGTAAAAGCTAATATTTTTTGAGTTATAAGTGAAAAACAGCTTTAAAACATGCATTTTTTTACTAAAAAATAAAATCTTTGATCTTTAATAACTCAAAAACTATTGATTTACGTTAATAACTTAATATAACAAATTTTGCTTAGAATTTTTTCCTCTATCGATTTATGGTATTATTTTTAATAAAATAATTTTCACCCCAGAAAAGGGGTGGCATCCACTCCCAGGGTAAAAGCGCAAGTTGGCGTCATGTCACCTTTGTTCCCTTGAGGTATCCTCTAACTGCTCACCAATTTTCATGAAAATCGATGGAGGTTCAACGAAATCGGAGGTGAAAACCTTCAGTGACTGCACTACTAAACATTCCGTATATTATGTATTTGGCACCTATTACTTTTCTATTGGTTCTTTGCGGCACGCGGCCATATTTCAACCAATAGGCGGGGAGGTGCCAAACACGTATACGGAATGTTATTTGGTGCGAAATTCATATACGGAATGTTAAATATTCGTAGACCATAGTGTACATAGTGGCCCGCGCAATCATATAGAATCTTTCTCCCTTCACCGCTTGAAACGTTCGGTGAAGGGAGAAAGATTCCATATGATTGCTCGAGCCACTATGTACATCTCAACCATCGCACGGTCAAACTTTTTAGTGTGTGAAACAAGCGTATTGTTAACGAAGTTCTCGTCAGTTACAATTTTATTTATAATTGTCTCACTAAACTCTGTAATCAACGGTCAGTAGTCATCATCATTTTTACTTCTTACAACAAATGGATTTTGTAGCGTTTAAATTAATTATTACCTAATGCAAGCAAGACTGAAGCATGACCTACAACATGTACTTATTTGTGCAGCTGTGCCTGAAAATGTATGTGGATCTTCAACGAAACTCTGCATTAAATCTAAAGTTTTATTGTAATTTATAACAAATTTGGTCTACCTGTTCGAATTTTTTTACTGGTACAGTTTTCTCAAAGCGCTTTACAATTTTTCGTACCGTCGCGCGACGCGTCGCCTTATTAACAGGGGAATGGTTTGGGAAGGTATTGTTGAACAAGTTGGCTACTTCACTATAAAGATCTTTTTCTATCGCCATAAAAACCATCTTTATTGTAAAGATTTAAAAACAGAAAACTAAAATATCAAGTGTTACATATGGTGGAATTCGTATTGATTCGGATCGTAGAGGAAAGTAACCAATTATGGAATAGTGCCCTAATATGGAATTCCTTGATTTCTCCGAAAATATAAGTTGGAAGCGCACTACAAGACCATCCTCTATTTCAGTCGCTCTCTTTATTATCGTATTCACACCTCTGTGTCAGATGCGCGAACGATACGTGTCTGACAGGCGCGTTTTGTTTTCTCGTCTCGCAGAAAATTTGAAAGGTAAATATATTCAACGAGTATTATTGGTTATTATGCATGAATACAGACTTGTTATGCTATTGCGTATATCAATAGTACCTTTATTTTGATATTTTATGACCTTCTGTAATTAAAACATTACGACTTGAAAACATGTTGATACTAGTTTGAACTAATGTACAAATCCAAATATGGACAGTCGTTGGTGCCTAATTATGGAATAGCGGATTCAGTGTAAGTGGGCTCATTATGATTGTGCTGGTCCAGAATTTGATACATGGATCTGTGATTTTTGCAAGTGAATTAAGTATTCTTTAATTTTCACAACGTTTTTATTTAAATTTATTTGATCTCATATATGTTATGTTTGTTTTTGTTATTGATATATGTTGATTTATGCTTGTATTCCATATATGGGTACCTATTCCATATTTGGATACTAAAATGTGATTTTGTTTTTTTGCTTATGTTTTTTTGTTAATTAAGAGATTTCATAGAATTCTTTTAATTACGATATGTAAATGTTTGACTGATTGGTCATAACATTAAACTGTTTTCATTTCTATATAGTTATGTTTTTATGTCCCCAAAACAAAATGGTATTCCATAATTGGCGCCTTTCCTCTAATAATAAGACAATATACAGAGTGTTGTATGTAAAAAACCAAAGCGACTAATGATATCAGAGAAATGTTAAATTTAGCAACATTGCAAGCATCAAATTTGAAATAATTCTCCATATTGCAGAATAGGCGTCTTCTGGTTTTTGTACAATTCGGACCATTCATTTACAAGATTAGTAGATTTTTTTAGACTTTTGGTCCACCCTGTGTACGTGTGTTTATTTGGATGTATGTAAAATTATGGATTAAATAATTTCAAGGCCAGTTACCATAAATATTTCATAATTTAAATAGAAATAATTCTAGTTTATGTTTTGCAATTAGATATACATAATTGGTTTAATTACACGTTAATAATAGTGCAGGCTCGAAACGGATAATCGTTTGCAAAAATTGCCGACCGTGATTTGAGTTTTGATACGGGTTATTGGTACCTTTAGCCGTATGAAAATACTTGTTGCCACGAGCATGCGCGGTGCGTTGCCGTTCCGACCTTGCGCGCCTCGTCCACTTCCCTAGTAGCCCAGTCGGGATACCATTTGACCTTGCATTAGGAGCTGCCCCAAATTTTATTTTTTTAATCTTTAGGGGGGTCAATAGAAGTAAAAATTTAAAATCTCGACTGAATTTGACCGTTGCGTTAGCCGCCATCTTGATTTTAAACGAGAACCGTTTTTGCTCAATATCTCCGCCATTTTCAACTTTTCGACAAAAAATATATAAACTGGAATTGTTTAAAATGTGATTTTATATAATTTCGTTTATTATAATTTTTTTCGTGCGGTCCATATTTTCCGAGTTATGGGGAAAACAGTGACAGTTAAAGCATAATTATTGATTTATTGAATTATCTCGTTTATTATTACTTTTACAACAAATTTTAACCTATACAAAAATGAAGAGAATTAAATTTTGCACAATTTCGATCTTCTTCATTTTTTTGATAAAATCAAGATTTAAGGCAGTACGTATGCGGTAAAGGCGCGAGCGTAAGACCCGATTGATTTTAAAGCAATTGTTTTTGTTCAATATCTTCCCCATTTTCAACTTTTCGACAAAAAGTATAAAGACTGAAATTGTTGCAATTACGATTTACTACAATTTTTTGAGAGAACCAGTGGCGGCTCTAAGAGGGGGGGAATGGGAAAATTCCCCCCAACGGGGTCCAAAATTAAAAAAAATTGTTGAAATATTAAAATATGTTAGCTGACATGAAACTTAATTATCGACAGACAAATTCAACCAATAAAACCCGCTAGTTAATAAAATTAAGTGAACTTAATGCATATAAGTTATTATTTATGTCTTCTATGTACCGGGTGTCCCAATAAGAACGGCTCTCGGCCATATCTCAGGAACCGTTTATAGTACAGCTTTGAGAAAAAAATATTAACAAAAGTTGCCTCGGGAAAAGCCTGGAAATTATTTTCATAATTGTAGGCTCACCGCTAGATGGCGTTATTGAATATCAAAACTTAAAAAATCAAAATTTTACAAAATTTACCTAATGAAAGGGCACTGGAAATCCAATCATCGTATTCTTCATAAAATTCTGCGCATATTTGATTTCACAAGTTTAATTTTACCTTTGCAAATAAGACGTGGGGGTGAGTAGGAACCTTCTTATGAAAAAATGGCTGTAAGTCCGGCAATAGTCTTTTTAATAGACTTCAATAAATGGACAATTCGACGTAGATCTAAGGATCGAATTGTTTTGTAATGCCCCTTTGTCCGCTTCTTCTCGATCGACGATGGTAAATAAATGTTTGAGTGTGGAGTAAAAAATATGGTTTTATTGACAGCTACGTATAATTACACTATATATGATGTTCAGGTAACTTTCTATGATAGACTGCCTTTAATGACAGCTACTGATAATAATTACACTCGGCGTAACTTCTAACAACGACTTACGCACTTGTTAACGAGGTAACTATTTCAATTAGAATGCAACCCAAAATAGTCCCTTTGGTTAATTTATAATCTCGTCAAAATATACAATTCATCAATAAGTTGCATGACAACCGAACTACGGACTTTGCATGTTGAAAGATTGCAACTACAGTTTAAAGGAAGCTATTGCAAAACTTGTAAAGTTCAATTGGAAAATATATTATTTGGCATTTTATTAAGTTTGCAGGTTGAATGGACTCTAATTATTAAAATATTACTCGATGTTTCCCAATGTTTCAATCATACACGGTGAAACTATAAAAGTTTAGGAAGTTAAGAAAAAATGTGAGATTACAAATTAAGGGATTAATTTGAGATTGAACAATAAAAGAAGCTTTTATCTCATCGCATCTTTATTTTTTTCATCGCAAATACAAGCCTTTATCTGTATGATTTTTTTATGTTTGTTACGCGATTACTCCATCAATTATGAACCGATTTTTATGATTCATTTTTTGTTATGTAGGTCATATTTAAGAGATCGATTCAAATTTAAAATTAACTTTACTGGTGCTATTGTACAGTCTGTAGAATTTTTTGAAAAAAAAATATTATGAAGTATTGGAGCGGGTGGGGTGGGGGGAGGGGGAACCACAGTACAGACTGGCAACATCTGTGAAATTAAAGTCCAGGGTTACAACAACACATTTCAGAAGTCAGAATCCGGTCTGCAATTTTTTCAAACGAAACTCCTTTGAGAGTCCCGTCTATAATGTAAACATAATTTTATGAAAACAAAATAATTGTATTTTATTATAGAATTCATTTTATAGACTTTTATCGTACAGCAATAAAAAGATAAAGAACGTAGTAAGTACCATGCATTTGTTTAAAAATTGATATCACCATC
Organism: Diabrotica virgifera virgifera; assembly: GCF_917563875.1. Taxonomy (NCBI): domain Eukaryota; kingdom Metazoa; phylum Arthropoda; class Insecta; order Coleoptera; family Chrysomelidae; genus Diabrotica; species Diabrotica virgifera. The sequence continues at coordinate 107,404,857 of NC_065444.1, forward strand.
TCTATAATGCTATTCGCCATGATACATCTAAATGAAGTTGAAACTATTATTGGTGCTCTGAGAAGATATTTTGGCGGGTTTTAAAAATAAAACAAGAACAGGTATATCCACCTGTCGAGGTGACATGCGCTAGTGGATTATTGATTTATTCATGATTTTTTAAAATTAACGAAAAAATGTGCGTCTAGTGAATAGGTACTTACTCTGAAATCCTAAAGCGTCCTGGAAATGAAGAAAGCAAAAAATAGAATTAAAAAAAAATATTTTATGTGTAAATAAGGAAATGCGTACCAGTTTTCCTTTTTGTTTGCTACATTTTTTTTCTGCGTCTTTTTGTGCTTTATCAAATATTTCATTTAAAAACTCATTTACAATTTTCATTTTTTCGGGATCATTTTTAAATTCGGCTATCCTCATATCCAGGGAATTATTTAAATCCAAACTTAGTTCCGCCATTGTCGATAAAATGTATTTAGATACACGATAACCAAATCTGTTCTCACGTCACTTTGTATATTAAACTTACAAATAGGTATGTAAATATTGTACCGTGTTTACATCGCTAACATCTGACACACATTTGTTCCTCGATTTTAATACACCGTATGTTTCTGCTACACATGCTCTGTAATCTTGCTGCTGGTCTTTGCGCCGCGTTTTGCGTTGAGCTTTCGAACCAAATCGAAGGGGCGCTAACTAACGCGCGGGACAAATGATCACGGAGGGCGGAATCGATTTTTAGGTATAGGTCTGGATCCCGCGTACCAAAAAAGTTTATTAATAGCAAGCTGAAAATTTGGTAATAGCTTAACGGTGTCTAGTCGGACAAACTTTGATGTATGAGAACATTGGAACAGGGGAAGTTTTAATTGTGGAACAGGTTACAGGTTTCGAACGTCAGACTACGAAACCGCCCATGTGTTTTGTCGGAGAGTATTTCCAATTGATTTGTTATCCTTTCATTAAACTCTCATGCAAAAATCAGACTGCTATTTACCACCAATACAGGGTGTTAGTAAATAAGTATGAAAAATTTTAAGGGCTAATTCTACATGAAAAATTAATGCCAGTTTGCTCTATAAACATATGTCCGCAAATGCTTAGTTTCGGAGATACGGGGTGTTGAAATTTTTATTTCAAACTGCCAATTTATTTATTTCTCTAAGACCAGTTGAGCTATGAAAATGAAATTTGGTGAGTTTTAGGAGGTAGTTATTACGAATTTTATGACATACAATTAAGAATTTTGTATTCATCATTGGCGCGCCTACGGGCAATGGTCTGAATTATTTTAAAGAAAAAAATAGTACGCCACTGAGATATTTCGAATTAGAAATTATTTTTAAATTCCACGTCTAATTTATGATAAAAAACCTTTCTTGCCTTTTTTTCATATGATGCACCGTTTTTATGCAGAAAAATAAAACATCTTGGCGCATATTTTTCATTTCTTAATACATCATCAAGAACTATCCAATATAATAATACTAAACTAGAACAATAACAGAAAATATTACTAATACCATTTCAACTAGGTGCAAAGCTGCAAGAAATGTTTAAAATGATCTCCTTTACAAATAACAGAAGAATTTTATATTCATCATTGGCGCGCGTACGGGTAATGGTCTGAATTTTTTGAAGAAAAAAATAGTACGCCACTGAGATATGTCAAACTAAAAACCATTTTTGAATTCCTCGTTCAATTGACGACAAAAAATCTTTCTTGCCTTTTTTTCATACGAGGCGCCGTTTTTATGCAAATAAATTAAACATCTTAACGTTTACAAAGTATTTGAACTAAGTTTCTATGCATATGGAAACTACCTCAAATACTTGGTAAGCGTTAAGATGTTTTATTTTTTTGTATAAAAACGACGCCTCGTATGAAAAAAAGGAAAGAAAGATTTTTTGTCGTAAATTAAACGAGGAATTCAAAAATGGTTTTTAGTTTGACATATCTCAGTGGCGTACTATTTTTTTCTTCAAAAAATTCAGACCATTACCCGTACGCGCGCCAATGATGAATATAAAATTCTTCTGTTATCTGTAAAGGAGATCATTTTAAACATTTCTTGCAGCTTTGCACCTAGTTGAAATCTTATTAGTAATATTTTCTGTTATTGTTCTAGTTTAGTATTATTATATTGGATAGTTCTTGATGATGTATTAAGAAATGAAAAATACACGCCAAGATGTTTTATTTTTCTGCATAAAAACGGTGCATCATATGAAAAAAAGGCAAGAAAGGTTTTTTATCATAAATTAGACGTGGAATTCAAAAATAATTTTTAATTCGAAATATCTCAGTGGCGTACTATTTTTTTCTTTAAAAAATTCAGACCATTGCCCGTAGGCGCGCCAATGATGAATACAAAATTCTAAATTATATGTCAAAAAATTTGTAATAACTACCTCCTAAAACTCACCAAATTTTATTTTCATAGCTCAACTGGTCTTAGAGCAATAAATAAATTGGCAGTTTAAAATAAAAATTTCAACACCCCGTATCTCTGAAACTAAGCATTTGCGGACATATGTTTATAGAGCAAACTGGTATTAATTGTTCATGTAGAATTTTCCCTTAAAATTTTTCATACTTATTTACTAACACCCTGTATAATACCTGACAGTTGACATGTTCTACGTGTCGGACTTATTAAAATACCCAACATATTTGTCGGACAAACATTTTTCATATATTATATAAAGTTTGCTATTCTTCTTCTTCATGTACCATGTCCTTTCAGAACGTTGGTTACCATCATAGCTATCTTAATTTTATTCACTGCCACCCTAAATAGCATGCTTGTATCAACACCATACCAATCTCGCAAGTTCTTCAACCATGAGGTTCTTCTTCGTCGTGGACTGCGTTTGCCTGCTATTTTTCCTTGCATAATATTTTGTAGCAACCTATATTTGGGACCTCTCATTACATGTCCGAAGTACTCCAGCTTTCTCTGCGTGATGCTTTTTATGATCTCAGTAGTCTTGCTGAGACGTTCTAGTATTGTGGAGTTTCGAATCTTCTCCACCCAGGAAACTTTTAAAATTCTTCTATAGCACATTTCGAAAGCCTCAAGGCGATTTAGATCGATTTTATTCACATTCCAGGACTCGACACCATAAAGTAAGACCGAGAACACGTAGCAGCGAAGTAGGCGGATCCTCAATGCCAATTTTAGGTCTCTTTTACATAACACCTTGGACATCCTTCTAAAAGCGGCTCTAGCCTGCTCTATCCTAGATCTAATTTCGCCGTGACTTTCTGCGTTACAATTTAGTTGCTGTCCAAGGTAAACTATTTTATCAACTTGCTCAAGTTTGGTATCATTTACATATATAGACGGTTTTATATGCTGCTGTTTACTTATTACGAGTATTTTGGTTTTCCGTATGTTCAGATCCAGACCTGCCTCCCTACAACTCTCAACGACACTATCAAGTAGTGTTTGCAGATCTTCTTGACTAGAAGCTAGGAGTACTGTATCGTCCGCATATCGCAAATTATTGATGACTTCACCGTTCACAAGTATTCCTTCTTGTTTTTCAGAAAGAGCTTTTCTGAAAATTCTTTCGGAGTAAACGTTGAAAAGCAGTGGTGACAAGAGGCATCCCTGCCGTACTCCTCTTTTAATATTAAGAGCCTGTGATTCCACACCATCTACTAAAACTGATGTTGTTTGATTCCAATATAAATTTGCAATTATTCGAACATCTCTGCCGTGCAAGCCTATGTCTTTTAGAGCTTCGATCAATATAGATGCTTAACACGATCAAATGCCTTTTGAAAGTCAATAAAACAACAGTATATGTCTACAGATATATCTCGACATCTTTGAGCAAGTACGTTCATTCCAAACAATGCCCCTCTCGTTCCAAACCCGTTACGGAAATCAAACTGTGTGTCACCCAGGTATTCCTCGCATTTATTGTAGATACGACCATGTATTACCTTCAGAAAAATTTTCAATAAATGGTTTAACAAACTAATGGTTCTATAATCAGCACAGGTTTTGCTGTTTTCTTCTTAGGTAGAGCTATAAACAGTGAATTAGACCAGCCATTAGGAAGTTGTCCGCTGGTATAAATGGTATTGAAAAACGAGGTTATAGCCTCTAAAACATTGCTATCATTTATAAGCTTGTATATTTCAGTTGGAATTTCATCAGGACCAGTCGCTCTGCCATGTTTTGATGATTGTATGGCTTTTATTACCTCAGAGCGTGTTATTAGGGGTCCGTTCGCAGTTAGTAATATCGGGTGGTGAACTACTCCTATCGTCTTCGAATAGGTTCGTAACGTAATTTTTCCATTATTTGTTTGTCCTCTACTTCAAATATTACTTTACCCTGTTCATCTTGTAGCAATGCAGTTTGTTTCTTATTGAAGATACCAGCCGCTTCTTTCACTTTTTTATACATGTTAAACGTGTCATATTTGTTTTCAAGTTCTTCAATGTCTTGACACTGTTTGGCTAGATGTTGACTCTTTGCTTCTCGTATTTTACGTCGAATTTCTTTTTGTATGCTGTTATAAATTGTTTCGTTGTTTTTCGCTAATCGCCGTTGTTCCATCAAATCCAATATGTCTTCTGTCATCCAAGCCTACTTTTTTAGCTTTGACCTGCCTTGTAAATTTCTCACACATATTTCTTTTACTGTTGTTACGATTTTATTTAAGCCCTCATCGACATTCTCACCGATATTTTCCCAAATTAAATTTTCGTTCAGTTGTTTTTGAACTGATTCCTTAACTTTCTCAACTTGTAATTGGGCTGTATCAATATTTTGCGAGACTTCTTTTTGATCACCTTTTTTAATTTTAATTGGGTTACAGCTACTATGGGATTGTGATCAGACCCAATGTCAGCACCTGGATAAGTTTTAACTGATTTGATGCAGTTTCTAAATCGATTTTTTATTAGAATGAAGTCGATTTGGTTCCTAATGATTTTGTCCTCTGATTCTGCATTTGACTTCCAGGTGTAGAGTCTTCTCGGTGGTAGTTTAAAGTGAGTATTCGATATAATGAAATCGTGTTCTTGACAGAACTGAACAAGTCTATCTCCACGTTCGTTTCTGTTTCCCAAGCCATAATCCCCCACAATGTTCAAACAGCGTCCTTTGCCGACTTTAGCGTTAAAATCTCCGAGGACTATGGTATTTTCTGCTGCTTTGACAAGATCTAGAGCATCAGTAAGATCTTTGTAAAATGCTTCTAATTTGTCTTCATCACTGGATGATGTTGGGGCATAGACCTGAATGACATTGGTAATGAACAGCTTTGAACTAAATTTTACTAGCATTACTCTGTCAGATATGGGGATATAAGTTAATACTGATTGAGCTAAGTGTTTTGCTACTACGATTGCAACTCCATTATAGTGATTGGCATCGGTATTTCCGGCATGGTACACTTGATATCCATCTACGTCACATACTCCTGATCCCGGCCACCGCATTTCACTTATTCCGAGGATGCTGATTTGCATTCTTTTCATTTCTTTTATGGCATTATATATTTTACCTGACTCAAACATGCTTCTGACGTTCCATGTGGCTATTTTGCAAGGATTTCGCATATTAACGACCTGAGAGGCCCTGCAGTCTTGAGATTGTCCTCTCTTGTCGGATCTTGGGTTCCGAGATCCATGATCATTAATGTTTTGACTTAAATTATTTACAGCCATGATAGTTAAAACTAGGAGTGCCAAAAGGCCTTTAATGCAGTAGTTCTCCTTTGCTTTCTGCATCCTTATGCCGTTGACTAATTTATAGTTCTTCCGCCTTCGGAATCAATTTCTCAATTCCAGGACAAAAGAGCTGCGACTTACCAACTCGTCCGCCCGAAGCCGTTGGTCAGTAAGTGGGGGGATTGCTAATACCGGCAATCACTCGGACGCCAGAGCCTCGTTTGTTATCAAGCAGGATGCACCGGATGATCAGAATCAAGATCATCACACGGGCAGGTGAGGTTGACATTTTGATTGGAGAGGCTATATATTGCGCATCACGGCATCACAATCCCTTACATCCAGTTTGCAAGTTTGCTATTGAATAAACTTAAAAACAACCTGCTAGTTTCCACAATCATAAACTTGTCAGGATGACACGTTCCACAATTAAAATCACGTTCCAAAATTAAAACTTTCCCTGTTCCAGTGTTCTCATACATCAAAGTTTGTCCAATTAGACACCGTTAAGCTATTAACAAATTTTCAGCTTGCTATTAATAAACTTTTTTTGGTACTCGGGATCCAGGCCTAGTAGGTTTTAGTCCATTTGTCCCTAAAACGAGTTTGATCAAATCTTCGTAATGGGATGTTGATGATATTTCCCTATCATTTCTTTTGCTTTTAAACAGGGTTGTTTCGTTTTAAATATTTCGTTTTGATCAACTGTTTTAAACATTTTTTAAACATTTGTTTAAGTTTAAAACCGTTTAGAATATATATGTTACGGTAAGAGTAGATAATCTGGTAATTGTACACAATTGCCGGTAATTGTATACAATTACCAGAGTCGACGGTAAATGTAAGAAATATTCTTTAAAATCCCTTAATTTCATACTTTTACCGGTAATTGTATACATTCCCAGAGGATATTGGTAAAAGTAAGAAATTAAAATTATAACGATCGCCACGCAAGCTTAATGCCTTCGTTTACCTTGTGCGTAATCAGTCTTCGGTCTGAAGTGTTGATTGAGACATCAAAAGTATTTCTATCATGATTTGGCATGCATTTCTGACATGACAATAATGTTACCTACCTATCTTTGAAATGTTTCCATTACCGACATAACGTTTTGTGTTAACCTACCTACATACAGAACTGTACAACTGTACCTACAACTGTACATTACATTATCTATTGAGCATGGAGGTGGAACAAGAATGTTGAAAGAAAAGATAAGAACATAAATGTAGAAATCATAATGATTTATTTGGATCTGTGTGAAACTTGTCAGAAAAAATCTAAAGTTCCAAAAAAGCTAAAGTGAAACCTATACTGTCAAAAGAAGTGAATAGTAGATGTCAAATAGATTTGATAGATATGCAAGCCCAAGAAGATCATGAATTAAAATTCATTTTTGTCTACCAAGATCACTTAACAAAATTTGTACAATTACGGCCGTTGAAAACTAAAGGTGCAGAAGAAGTAGCATTAGTTCTTCTTCACATATTTTGTGCCTTTGGAGCTCCTAGCATTCTTCAAATCACAATGGACGAGAAATCCCCAACAGAATTATAGAAAAACTGTACTTCATTTGGAAAGATTTGAAGATAGTACACGGTAAGCCAAGACAAAGTCAGTGACAAGGATCTGTTGAATCAAGACATTGAAAATATACTGGTTGACTTCCTGGTTGCAAAGCAACCAAACAAAGAAGTGGTCAGAAGGTCTTCAATTTGTACAATTCACCAAGAACCGATCTTATAATTCTGGCATCAATCGCAGTCCATATGAAGCTATGGTTGGAGATTCATGCCAATATTGGTTGGTAAACTTCATCACTGCCAGAAGATTATCTAGAAAATATTATTTCGACTGAACAAGATTTGGAAGCGAAAAACATGAAGAAGCAGAAGTGGATGAACCAAATGAGCTTCTAATAGGACAAGAACCAGAGCAACCTGAGCAACTATCAGGCAAGATTCTGTTGCAATTAAACGGACACGTGCAAAGGAAGGTCTTAAAAAGCAAACGAAAAAAATGCTTAAAACTTTACCTGGTACTGTCGGTGATATAGATGTTGACAGGGCACGAAGTGATTCTAGAAATGTTTTGGTTGTTATTATGAGTGCTCAGAATGAATTATACGAATTGGATACTAAAGAAGGACGACTGCCACAGTATTTCTATAGCAGAAATTAGTTTACCATCTCCAAAGAATCAATCATTCCTCTAGACATGTTTCATTTCATTGCGAGAGTATGTTAGAAGAACGTGTTTGTCGGGTGGGAAATGCTGTCAGCGATGTGCTTACAAAAGTAAATGTATAACAGACAAGAATAAAAAACCGCTAAACGCCGTAAAAATGAGTGGCGCATAAAATATTCCAGCTACAAAAGATCTGATATGAATATTACGTGGCGCGAAAATGTATTTTCATTTTGATGCAAAACAAAATTCTAGTTTTATTTTAAAAGATTTTTCCATAATATTTGCTAAATTTGAAGTAAACGCGCCACAAAAGAGTAACTTTGATACAGTTTGCATTTTAAAACTCTTTTGTGGCGCGTTTACTTCAAATTTAGCAAATATTATGGAAAAATCTTTTAAAATAAAACTAGAATTTTGTTTTGCATCAAATGAAAATCCATTTTCGCGCCACGTAATATTCATATCAGATCTTTTGTAGCTGGAATATTTTATGCGCCACTCATTTTTACGGCGTTTAGCGGTTTTTTATTCTTGTATCAGGAGTTTTTCAAAGTTATTTATAAATTAAATGTATGAAGTTGAATGCAATTTTCCCTTATTACTAATGTGACCAACTAGCCCGAAAAATCCGGGACATGGCCCGAATTACGAAGTCGTGTCCAGGTGTCCCGAACAAGGCTTCCGGGTCATCCGAATTTTCAAAGTTTTGGTAAAATTTTATTTTGAAATTTTGAATACGTTATTCTTTTAAGAATTCACATTAAATTGAATTGGTGGGACGCAAAAAAGTCGACAATGTCTGGAATGTAATATGTACTAATTTTTTTTCTTCTACGACGCTACAGCCCAAATTGAGCCTTGGCCTCCTTTATTTTTTGCCTCCACCCTTGTTTGTATGTGGCTGCTCTTCTCCATACACGGACTCCTAAAAGTGCTTGTGCGTCGCTGTTTACTGTGTCTTCCCAGCCCTTTCTTGGCTTTCCAACCGGTCCTTTTTCCAGCATTCTAGCGTTCAGTGCTCTTTGTATTACTAGTACCACATAAAAAATTTCCTTTTTTAAGAACGATTTCCGGATTGGGACTCGAAACGTCAAAAACTAAGAAAAATGTAGTTATAATTACAATCAATTGTTGCTTAATCCCAACAAAGATATCATTGTCAACATAAAAATGTTATATTATCAATAAAATGATGATATTAAAGTTCTATATTTGAAAAACATGGCCCGATTTTCATTGAAAAGTCCCGGATTTTAAGTATTTTTTTCAGCTTTGTCCCGAGTTCGACTGAATTGGAGTTGGTCACACTACCTATTACACGTCAAGCTTTATAAATGGTCACCTTTGTTGCATTATATCCCAGATAATCTAGTATCCATCGAATGTACACTAGATTTTTTTCTATTCGAAATAGATTGAAACAAAAATATTGAGATGGCCGGTAAATGAAATCGGATTGCCCGTTGCCAGATCAAATTTAGCGTCGTAACCACTACAACTACATAAACCATTTCGGGAATAATCGTTAATTGGATTATACTTTTATAGCTTAATAACTTCTAAACGGCTTAACCGATTTTGATCAGTAAACATGAGTTTGAAACGTATCGATCAGTAGTATCTGATGGATCTAAGGTCAAGTATGATAACTGAAGCTATTACAGGAATTATTGATCTTAAGAAACCGTTTTTCCCACAGGAAATAGATTTTATCATACTTATGAAGCCTATAACCTAAAAATTCGAACTTTCCCGGATATAAGGTATACACCGTTAGATTCGTCTTAGTCCTTCTACAAACGCTAAGTTATTGGCGCAATTAGTAGGTTGAAATGTTGAGTAATTGTCGAAAAACCAAAATTTTCCAAGTTTAGTTTTTCAGTTTTTCGGCGATACTGAGCCGTGTGTATGTCTGATCCTGACAGCTTAGACACTATTTGAAAGCTTAACTCAACGCTATGGATTTGGTGTATTTGCGGTTTTCCTGTCTCTTCTTGAACCGAAGATATATACCCCAAAAAAATATGCTGTTTTGTACCTACCAAGTCCTATAGCTGGCTTATGGGTGGTCAAAAGTCACAAACTACACCGGTTCTAAATCGGCCCTGACCTCCTCTTCAAACACAGAGAAAAAATATCAAATCGGTTTAACTTTTAAACACACATACATACATATCCACAAACATTTTCTCTTTTTTAAATAAAAATTGAGTCACATTTCTAAGCTCTATAACTTTTGAATGGTATAACCGATTTTCAAAATTAGACATGCGTTGGAAAGGTAATGATAAGTTGTATTAGAAGCCGCAAAGGTTGGACATAATTTTTAAAATTTTTGGGAATTTTGGGGACGAGAACGAAAAACAGACCCTAAATAGGAAGGGCCGTAAAATCTACACCCTTGGACCAAAATCAATGGTTGACATATAAATCGGTGAGTCTTTTTCTGAACTTTAAGATGGGAGTTGGCCCAATTTTCAATTCAGTCAGATTTAGAAAATCGAAAATTTCGTGTATAATATAGTGTCGCGTGTAGGGGGGTGTGGGTGTGCGCCACTGGCGAGAACTGCCGTTCTCTGGTAATGTTCAAAATTAGACATGAGTTGGAAAGGTAATGATCAGTATTGTTAGAAGCCGCAAAGGTCGGACTTAAATTTTCGAAGTTTTTGGGAGTTTTGGGGACCAGAACGAAAAACAGACCCTAAATAGGAAGGGCCGTAAAATCGACACCCTTGGAATAAAATGGATGGTTGACATATGAATGGGTGAGTCTTTTTCTTAACTTGAAGATGGGAGTTGGCACAATTTTCAATTCAGTCAGATTTAGAAAATTGAAAATTTCGTGCATATAATAGTGTCGCGTGTAGGGGGGTGTATTTCTGAGCCACTGGCGAAAACTGCCGGTCTCTGGTAATTTGTTCGATATAAAACTAATAGCTTCGATAACCACTAAATCGAAAACTATTAATTTTATGAAAAAAATGTATAATGAACATTTTTTTGCTTATAATTAATGTTTTTACCAGCATTTGCGGTCAAAATATAATAAAAAATTTCCACCCTCGAGATGAGGTGGCAACCACCCCATGGTAAAAGCGTATTTCTGCATCATATAGATTTTGATCCTTGGACTATCCACTACTTATTGTCAAATTTTCAAACAAATCTATCCATTCTGTAAAAATTGCGAAGTGAAAAATTACAGTTCCTGGACTAATTATACATTTGGAGCTCTATAACTTCTGAACGGCTTACCTGATGTTGATCACCAAACATGAGTTTGAAACGTATTGACAAGTAGTATCTGATGCATCCAAGATCGAGTGTGATAACTGAACGTATTACAGGAATTATTGAGCTTGAAAACCCGTTTTTCCCATAAGAAATAGATTTGATCATACTTATGAAGCCTATAACTTAAAAATTCGAATTTTCCCAGATATGAAGTATACACCGTTAGACGCGTCCTAAGTCCTTCTACAAACGCTCAGTTATTGGCACAATTCGTAGGTTGAAATTTTGAATAATTGTCGAAAAACCAAAATTTTCAAAGGTTAATTTTTCAGTTTTTTGGCTATGGTGAGCAGTGTATATGCCTCCGCTTGATCGCTTATGTGCCATTTAAAAGCTTAACTCAACCCTATTGATTTGGTGTATTTGCGGTTTTCCTGTCTTTCCTTGAACCTAAGATATATACGCCCAAAAAATATGCTATTTTGTATCTACCTAGCCCTCTAGCTGGCTTAAGGGTAGTCAGAAGTCAAAAATTAGACCGGTTCTGAATCGGCCCTCACACCTTCTTGAAACACAGAAAAAATCATTCAGATCGGTGTAACTTTTCCACACACATACATACATACATACATACATACATACATACATACATACATACATACATATCCACAAACATTTTCAATTTTTTAAATAAAAATTGAGTCATATTTCTGAGCTCGATAACTTTTGAATGGTAAAACCGATTTTCAAAATTTAACATGCGTTGGAAAGGTAATTATCTGTGCTATCAGAAGCCGCAAAGGTCGGGCTTAAATTTTTGAAATTTTTGGGAGTTTTGGGGACGAGAACGAAAAACAGGCTTTAAATGGGAAGGGCCGTAAAATCCACACCCTTGGAAGAAAATTGATGGTTGACATATGAATGGACGACTCTTTTCCTAAACTTTAAGATGGGTTTTGGCCCAATTTTCAATTCAGTCAGGTTTAGAAAATCGAAAATTTCGTGTATATATAGTGTCGCATGTAGGGGTGTTGTGCGCCACTGGTGAGAACTGCCGTTCTCTGTGGATAAGTGTAAATACAAAAAAATGAAAAGTTGTGTAATTCCAAGTGCCATGAGATTTTGCCATGTCACAGCAAATAGTAAGTAAGTAAAGTAATAATATTAATTCAGGCAAAAAAACTCAAATCAAGTCATACAAATTGTCTCTTGTTTTATTTTTAAATTTATTGTTTCTAGTTCATCATTTTATACTTTTTCCGCCGGTCCTTGGTAATTGTATACAATTACCGGTAAAAGTAGATAATTGAAAATAATTTCCTACATTTACCGTCGACTTTGGTAATTGTATACAATTACCGGTAATTCTTTACAATTACCAATTCTCTACCTTTACCGTAACATATACATTATACAAACTTTTTATCATACATATTATTGTATGCCTAAGAATGGAGAACGATATCAACCAGGGCGACACTAGAGGAGCATATAAATTCCTGAAACAACTTAGAGAGGGATATAAAGCACGCACTAATCTTTTTAGAAATAGCGAAGCGAAGTACAAATCATCAGTGACGACGCAGCAATAAAAGTAGGTTGGAAAAACTATTTAGAGGGTCTGCTAACAGAGCAAGCACAAACAAACACAGACCATGCAGTACCTGATATCGAGATAGCAAATCAGAACCAATATAATGAACTAACAAATCCACCCACAAGACAAGAGATAATGTATGCCATTAAACCAATTAAAAAGTAACAAAGCCCTAGGGATTGACAACATACCAACTGAAATTCTCAAAGTTGGAGGACACACACTAATAGAGATTCTATAAACGGGTAAAAGACGTGTGGAACACAGAGGAAATTCCAGAAGACTGGAAAAGAGCAATCATATGCCCAGTCCACAAGAATGGAGATAAAGATTTATTACTCAGTGTGAGTGATAAGGTGATTACGTGGATCATAAACTGGAGATTTAAGCTACTTCACAGAACAAATCATAGGAGAATATCAGGCCGGATTCAGACCAGGACGGTCTACTATTGACCAGCTATTCAGCGTAAAACAAATATTAGCTAAAGCCTGGGATCACGACGTAGATATCTAACAAATATTTGTAGACTTTCGACAATCCTATTGTCACGGTCCCAGGCCAGCCCTGTCAACGCCAGAACTTTCTGGCGCCGAAGTGTCTGAAACCCTGTTCGTCGGCGAGACAGCTGTTTACGAACGTATCGGCATATCTAGAAGGTCACCTAATACACCTTTCTTTTGTTGCTTTGTAAATAATAGATATCTTTCGATTTTTTCTGGAAATCAGTAGATTAATTTTTATAACTATATAAAGAGACATTTTTGAAATTAGAGTTAGTTATAAATTTGTAGTCGTCGGTCGAGTAACATTTTTCGATGTTCGGACGCGAAATAAATGTAAATGTAAATGGTACATATTAGACATTTAGATAAATTGTTGTTTTAGTGTAATCTTTAATAAAGCCGTGGTTATTTTGTAACGAATAAAAATAATGTAGTATTTTAATGTTAAGTTTGTAAATTAGTGTTATTAAAGGATATAAATTCAGTGTTCTTTATTTCTTTAAGTGTAAGTTATTAAAAATAAATAAAGTCAATTAAATTAAACTTAGTGCCTAAAAACATAAACAATAAAATAGTAGAGTCAATCGCGTAACAAAATGGTGCAGAAGTGAGGATACTTGAAATACATAAATTTAACGTAAATTTTCGGTTTAAATAGAGTGTGGAACTTTTAAAAATGAATAAAATATAAATCGTAATAAATAAAGTGTGTGACAATGTCTTCACAACATAAGAAAATCACTGAATTGATCGTTAAGGAGCTCCGCAACCAGTTAGAAGAGAGAGACATGGACACTACTGGGAAAAAGGCTGATCTAGTCGAACGTCTAAAGAACGCTCTTCAAGAAGAGGGTCAAGATCCAGAAACCTATTTGTTTGAAGACAAGCATGCTGCTGTGATCTCGTCGATTTCGAAAGTTTCCTCCGATGTTTCTAAAGTCTCGACAGACATTACATCGTTAGAGAACAAAGTTTCCACAGACATTACATCATTAGAGAAAAAGGTTTCTGGTGAAATCTCCCAAGTTTCTAGTGATATTTTGAAAGTTTCGGGTGATATTTCATCCCTTGAAAGCAAGATGACTGACAAGATCTCTAAAGTCACTTCGGATTTTGACGACAAGATATCGTCCATAAAATCTACTTTTGAAGAGAAGATCAAGGAAATAGAAAAGAAACTGGAGGAAACTGAAAAAGTGGACAAAGTGGTGGAACCCATCTTAACAATTATTAAAGATGATGAAACCAAATACAAATTGGAGCCACGGTCGATAGTTGAAGGGAGTGTAGGTCATGCCCGTGTTAAGGTGCCAAATTTCGACGGAAAGTCATCATGGAACAACTACATGAAACAGTTCGAATCGGCGGCCAGAGCGAACGGATGGTCCGAAAAATAAAAAGCTGTAAACCTCACTATTGCTCTTCGAGGCGACGCTTTGGATGTCCTCCAGACCATAGCCGTAGAGGAGACAGATGACTTCGAGCAGCTTAAAAAGAGACTGAATATGCGATATGGGCACGAACATTTAGAGCATGTCTATCAGTCGCAGTTTAAAAATCGAAGACAAAAGAAAGATGAAGCTCTTCAAGAATACGAGGTCGATATTGCCAGGATGGTACGATATGCATATCCAACAGCTCCCGAAGACATGATGGAAAAGTTGGCTGTTCAAACATTTATTGATGGCCTTCGTGATCATGAAATGCAAAGAACACTGCGATTAGCTCGTCACAAGACGCTGGTCGATGTCTTGTCTGCCGCCCTCGAATACGAATCAGCTACCCAGGCCTCTGGTGGGTACAGTAAAGTGAGGACTGTGAAAGAGGAACAGGATGAGGACAAACTTGACCAGCTTGTTAATATGATGAAAGACATTGCATCCAAGAAAACGAAGACCATAAGGTGCTGGAACTGTGGGGAAATGGGACACGTACGGAGTTCATGTAAGTACCCTAGGTACAATAACAATCAAGAGACTCAC
This sequence comes from Diabrotica virgifera virgifera, assembly GCF_917563875.1. Lineage (NCBI taxonomy): Eukaryota > Metazoa > Arthropoda > Insecta > Coleoptera > Chrysomelidae > Diabrotica > Diabrotica virgifera. The sequence continues at coordinate 107,420,062 of NC_065444.1, forward strand.
CAGCAGGAAAACTAGAACGGGTCGGCCTTAGGGGGGCAGCTTCGACCCGCAACTTTTCCAAAGACCCTCTCATACTAATAGCTTCTTTGAAATGTCGTGAGGATAGTGTATATGTGGATGGAGAAATAAACGGTAAAAAGTATACATTGTTGGTGGATACCGGAGCGACCAGGACCATTATACGACCGTCAGTTATAAACAGCCGTAAGAAACTCTTACCAACGAGGTTGCGACTGCGGACTGCCACAGGTGAAAATGCCAACATCCACGGAGAAATCCAGATACAATTAGGGATTGGAGCAGAAAAGTTCGTCCATACTGTCATAGTTGCAGACATCGAAGAAGATGTTATATTAGGAATGGACGTAATGAATTTGCATGGATTTCAGTTGGATTTTAAGAACCGGGTAATCAAAGTTGGCAACGAGGAGGTATTTCTTCATCCACATGATGACATCACTGTGCTAGCAGCCATTAAAGAAGATACAGTTGTGCCTGCGAGGAGTGAAACGATCATCGTAGCGCGGCTACAGGGAATTGTGGAAGAAGGAACACCTATTATGATGGAGCCATGGAACCACGACGAGGAGGTTGGCCGAGGAATCATAATTGGAAAGGAATTGGTTACTTCTGCTAAAGAAATTCCCGTGAGATTGATTAATGTCAATGACTACCCAGTGACCATCAAGAAGGAGACAAAAGTAGGAACTTGTGTACCCGTGACGTCCATAATCCGCCAGACGACAACATCAGATAATTCCAACGACAAGTTCGACCAAATGGTTGCAGTTGCAGGCCAGTCTCTAAATCAAATGAAAAAAAGAAAATTAAGGGAATTTCTTAGGCAATATCGTGACATATTCGTACCGAAAGGAGGAAAGACAGGAAGAACGACAGTTGTCAAACATAAAATTGACACTGGTACCGCTAGGCCAATTCGTCAAACAGCTCGACGATTACCACAGGCGAAGAGAGAGGAAGCTGAAAGGATTGTTCAAGAAATGAAGAAAGACGGGGTGATAGAAACTTCTACGAGCCCATGGGTCTCTCCGGTGGTCCTGGTCAAGAAGAAAGATGGAACTACGAGGTTCTGTGTGGACTACCGTTTGTTGAACAATGTTACCAAGAAAGATAGTTATCCTCTGCCTCGGATCGACGACACGTTGGACACATTGGCTGGAAGTAAATTGTTTTCTACTTTGGACTTGAAGTCTGGATATTGGCAGGTAGAGATGGATCCAGTGGACAAAGAGAAGACGGCCTTTACGACAGGATCTGGATTATGGGAATTCAACGTTATGCCGTTTGGACTCTGTAACGCACCTGCGACATTTGAGAGGCTTATGGAAAATGTGTTGAGAGGGTTATCTTGGAAGACGTGCCTGGTGTATTTAGACGACATAATCGTTTTGGGGGAGACGTTTGAAGACCACCTGAAGAATTTAGAAGACGTTTTTAATCGACTTAAAGCTGCCCAGTTAATGTTAAACCCCAAGAAATGCCAGCTATTTCAAAGTAAAGTCAATTATCTAGGCCATATAGTCAGCAAAGAAGGAGTGGTCGTGGACAAAGGAAAAATCGATTCCATTAAGGAATGGCCGGAACCAACTGATAAACATCAAGTGAGAAGTTTCCTGGGACTATGTACTTACTACCGGAGATTCATTAAGAAGTTTGCAGATATCGCTAAGCCATTAACGCGACTTACAGAGGAAGCAAGGGATTATTGCTGGGATGGAGACTGCCAAACGGCCTTTGAAACTTTGAAGAGGCATTTAATTACAGCGCCAATATTAGGGTATCCACTGCCAGAAGGAGAGTTCATCTTAGATACGGATGCAAGCAATGTGGGAATTGGAGGAGTGCTGTCGCAGATCCAAGGAGGACAGGAACGAGTCCTTGGATATTTTAGTAAAGTGCTTTCAAAACCTGAACGAAATTATTGCGTCACGAGAAGAGAACTTCTAGCAGTAGTAAAATCAGTGGAACACTTCTATCAATACCTCTACGGAAGGAAGTTTCTAATCCGAACCGACCATGCCGCCCTTAAATGGTTAATGCAGTTTAAGAATCCAGAGGGTCAGATAGCCAGATGGATTGAACGACTTCAAGAATATGATTTCAAGATCGAGCATCGGGCCGGAGTTAGCCACAGGAACGCTGATTCTCTATCTAGAAGACCGTGTCCAGCAGAATGTTCCCATTGCAACAAAACAGAGTCAAAGGAAGCAGCAGTACTAAGAACAACAGTGGTCAATGACGAGTGGACGCCTACCAAGATCAAGGAAGAACAAGAAAAAGATCCAGTTTTACAGAAGATTCGACAATGGAAAGAAGACCATTCGACCGTCTCCATTCGACCATCGATGGTCGAATTCGACCATCTTGGCAAGAAATATCAAGCCTAGGCTCAGTAGTTAAGACGTATTGGGCCCAGTGGGACTCATTTATCTTGGAAGACAGCTTGCTTAAACGAGTAATAGAAAATGATGATGGTTCGGTGAGGAGAACACAGTTGGTTATTCCAAAGAGCAGAGTAGCCGAAGTACTTCGTCAGTTACATGACAGTCCATCAGGAGGGCATTTTGGTGTAAAGAAGACCCTTCAGAGAATTCGGGAACGATTTTATTGGATGAATAGTTCCGACGATGTGAAGGACTGGTGTAAGAAATGTACTACCTGTGCTACAAGTAACGGGCCCTACCGGAAAAGAAAGGCTCCTATGAGACAGTACAATGTTGGAAGTCCGTTTGAAAGAATAGCTTTGGATATTGCCGGGCCATTTCCAGAAAGTGACAATGGATGCAAATACATGTTGGTGATAATGGATTACTTCACGAAGTGGGTGGAGATCTACGCAATTCCAGACCAGAAGGCCGCCACTATTGCAGATGTGTTAATCAAAGACTGCATCAGCCGATTTGGAGTACCTCTGGAGATCCATAGTGACCAAGGAAGGAACTTTGAGAGCGATCTATTTCAAGGAATCTGTGATAAACTAGGCATGAAGAAGACAAGAACCACGGCCTATCACCCGCAATCGGATGGAATGGTGGAGCGTATGAATAGGACAGTCGGCAAGTATTTGACAAAGATGGTGTCCAATCATCAACGAGACTGGGACCAGTACCTTCCGTTCTTCGCAATGGCCTATAGATCTGCTGTTAATGAATCAACTGGCCAAACACCAGCAAAAGTCCTATTTGGACGTGAGATGCGTCTACCCTGTGATCTAGAGTTTGGATGTCGACCTGGAGAAGATGTTGCTGGTGAGGATTACGTGAATGAATTACGAAGAAGAATGGACGATATACATGAGTTGGTCCGTTCTAATCTTCAGATCGCTAGCGACCGAATGAAGAAACGATACGATACCCAAGCTGAAAAGGGATGTTTCAAGGAGAACGACAAAGTCTGGCTTTATAATCCAAAGAAGCGAACAGGCTGCTCTCCCAAGTTGCAGCAGTTCTGGGAAGGTCCGTACCTCATTGTCAAGAAAATCAATGACGTTATCTACCGAATAAGCAAGATTCCTAGGGGAAAGCCGATGATAGTTCACCATAACCGGTTGGCGCCGTACGAGGGAGACCACGACGTAGATGAAGAAGTGGAAGTCAACCAAGTTCGAGAAATACCTGACCTCACGTTTGAGGAGTTCATGGGGGCCTATGGAGGTACCGGTAAAGCAAGACATGGTGTTACCACTGAATAAAAGCGAGATTTACTCGTACTTCCCGATGACTATTCACTGGCCCATACCATCCCGGCCAGTATCAAAGACGCACGAGGGTTGGCCTCCGCCTTCCGAATGAAGTTTGGTCGAGTTGCAGAACTTCAATGCCAACTGCCAGCTCCTGGCAAAGCATTGAAACTCCAAGATGCATCACGTTACCTATTCTATCTGGTAACAAAAGACACTGTCCATGACCAACCTACCTACCAAGATGTATGGGATGCATTAATTCAATTGAGAGAGCACGTGTTGGAGTCCGACGTGCAAAAGTTAGCCATGCCAAAGTTAGAATGCAGCCAATTAGACTGGAGAGTTATCCGAAATATGGTAGAAGAAATTTTCCAAGACACCGAGGTCCAGGTGTTAGTCTGTTGCAATCCGCATAGTTACTGGTGCGGAGAGAAGACCGTCCCCTGTCACTTTTATACAACTGGGAGTTGTAAAAGAGGGTCCAGTTGCAGATACCAGCATCCAGTTCCAGTCCCGACAAGGTTCCAGGAGGAACCATCTTTTGAGGAGGGGGCAATGTCACGGTCCCAGGCCAGCCCTGTCAACGCCAGAACTTTCTGGCGCCGAAGTGTCTGAAACCCTGTTCGTCGGCGAGACAGCTGTTTACGAACGTATCGGCATATCTAGAAGGTCACCTAATACACCTTTCTTTTGTTGCTTTGTAAATAATAGATATCTTTCGATTTTTTCTGGAAATCAGTAGATTAATTTTTATAACTATATAAAGAGACATTTTTGAAATTAGAGTTAGTTATAAATTTGTAGTCGTCGCGGTCGAGTAACATTTTTCGATGTTCGGACGCGAAATAAATGTAAATGTAAATGGTACATATTAGACATTTAGATAAATTGTTGTTTTAGTGTAATCTTTAATAAAGCCGTGGTTATTTTGTAACGAATAAAAATAATGTAGTATTTTAATGTTAAGTTTGTAAATTAGTGTTATTAAAGGATATAAATTCAGTGTTCTTTATTTCTTTAAGTGTAAGTTATTAAAAATAAATAAAGTCAATTAAATTAAACTTAGTGCCTAAAAACATAAACAATAAAATAGTAGAGTCAATCGCGTAACACTATGATAACATACATAGAGATAAAATATATTGTAATTATGTAAAAATTTGGTATACCTAGGAAATTGGTAAAGTTAGTTCAAGCCACCATGACTCCCACAGAAGCGCAAGTACGAGTTCAAAATGAATTGACAGCTCCTTTCCAGATAACTAAAGGGCTAAAACAGGGAGATGGGCTGGCACCGACTCTGTTTAATATATGTATATGTATGGAATATGTTACAAGAAAAATGTCCGTAGACCCACAACATTACTGTTAGCAGATTGCAATGTACGCAGATGATGTAAACTTCCCAGAGACCCAACTCATAAATTTTTTTAGTTCAATTAACAGTACCGCACCTAGTAGGTACTAGGGTTATTAACGAGATAAATAATTATAGTATGCAGTGTGTGTGTGCCTTGTTACTAAGTAAAGTCGGCTTTATTGTCTTTACAAAGAGTTACTTTCTTACAGTAAAACCTTCTAACAGAAACCCCCCATCCGAGAATCAAAAGATTCTCGCTAAAAAGGAACATACGAAAATTATACAGGTTGGGCCAAAGAAAAGAGTCCACCTCGATATTTGGTAGTAGTTATTAGATTTTAAGGAAATTTCTATTTTTAAGTTGTAATTTTTTTATATTATATATTTCATACTAGTGACATCATCCATCTGGGCGTGATAAAGTAATCGATGATTTTTTTAATGGAAGTAGGGGTCGTATGGTAGCTCATTTGAAAGGGTGTTCAATTCTCTATTCAGTAATATAAACATTAATATCGTTCATACAGAAGTAAAAACTTCGTTTGTACAATGGTATAAAAAGTTTATTGAAAAACTATTAAAAAGTCATCCAAAAGGAGTCGCAAAACGTTTTCGATCTATATCAGATCATCTTCAGTGCGTTCTGCTTAGTAGATGTCACACACGTTATTATCGAGCAGTGAATCATGTTGCCCTTTGAGCACTCTTAACAAGTTTATCTTTTAACATCGACTTATATAGAGTCGCAATACTAACATCAGATTATTAACATGTAAATCATATTTCTCTATGTCACCTATTTTATAACTTTCCCCTTTTATTTACAAAAAGTTATGTTGCGCCCTTTTTCTATCTTTATCTACTTATATCTATGGTAACTTTACCGTATTTCTCTCTATATCTATCCTATTTTACCTTATATCTGGTAATTTGTTCTGTTGGACCAAATACTTATTCCGAAAGCTAGTTTCGAACCCACGAGTCGCTCTCCATCAACCATCTAGCTGCCGTTTGCAGTATATCTGTTACAGTTCAAGTTGATTATCCGGTTGGAGTTGACTTTTCCTAGTTAGAGTCGACTCAAACGGCTGGTTTTAGTAAAAGTTGATTATAAATATAAAATGAAGATTTTTATTCAACATTTACTAGTAAAAGTAGACTCCAACTAGTTAAAGTATACTCTTCCCAATGCCATTTAGTAAAAGTTGATTCACACAAAGAACCGATTCTAGAAATTAAATGTTATTGTATATTATGTTCAAATCGTGATATTTATAGTCCAGGCTGTATCGTCGCCCCCGTTAGGTAAATTATTCCAGTTCGATTTTTTGCACAAACTTACTCAAGAAGAGGTCCTTATGACGAATCCACAGGGTGTCAGGTGGTACCGTAATCAAAAAATTGTTTAAACAATTTTTTTAAACAAATTTACAAAAAAAAATCACTTTGGACATTTTTTTGCATCATTTGGGTCATTCGGAGCAAAAGAGGTCTTTTGTGATTTTTCTGTAAAATTTATTGTTCTCGAGTTATACGCGATTTAAAATTTGAAAAATGCGAAAATGACCATTTTCAAGGCTTAATAACTGTTAAAAATTATTATTATGAAAGTCAGAAAGTCACCAATCAAATTTTAACGACCCCCCACCCCTACAAGGTAGGTACTGAGAAATATTTGTCATTATTGTATTACTAAGCTGTTATTTTTAATTATTAACAATGAGCGCTAGGAGCGTATTATTGAGGCGGCTGTCAATGTGAGTGCGACTGAGATGCACCATTGAACGGTCGGAATGGAGGATCTTACTCGCACTCACATTGACGGCTTCAATTGACGACCTCAATACGCTTATAGCGCTCATTGTTGATAATTAAAAATAACAGTTTGTAATACAATAATGACAAAATTTTCTTCTGGATCTTGTAGGGGGGCTTTAAACTTTGATTAGGTGACTTTCTGACTTTCAGAATAATAATAGTTTTTAATTGAGTTATTAAGCCTTAAAAATGGTCAATTCGCATTTTTCAAATTTTAAAACGCGTATAACTCGAAAACTATAAATTTTAGAGAAAAATTTCCTTTTTTGACCCGAGACTTTTTTTGATCCGAATGACCAAAATAATCTAAAAAAAAATGTCCGGAGTGAAATACTTAGTTATTTATAAAACAGTTCGTGAAGTATGCTTTTTGCGCACGCACGCGATGTTTAGAGCACGAGCGGGCCGAGTGCTATACATCGCCTAAGTGCGCAAAAAGTACTTCACGCACAGTTTCATACAATATTTTATCTACCAAAAAACAAATAAAAAAACTGCAACTCTTCGTTACTGGAATACATTCCTAGTTTACAATTTTTTAGAATTTTGACATTTAAAAATTCAAACTTCTGTCAAACCACAAAATTGTTAAAACTTTTTTTGTAATTTATTGCTCACATGTCATCACCAAGGCCATTCCATGACAAGGCGAAAGTTAAGGATATTTGATTATATGAAAAAGTGCTAAAAAACAGTGCGAAAAAGTAAATCCCATTTAAAATACATTATTACTTCAGGCACACTTTAAACCCTTCATGTACTGCTATCTATATTTAAATTTTCACACAATAAAAACTTATACATAATATGAGGTAGAGTAGATAAGAATTATTTTTGTAAATTTGGTTAACAAAAATTGGTTAAACAATTTTTCAACCGCCGTACCGCTTGACACTGTGTATTTGTTATAAGGATGTATTTGTTTGAGTAAGTTTGTGCAAAAAAATTGAACCAGAATAATTTACCTAACGGGGGCGACGTTACAGCCTGAACTAATAAGTAGTTGAAACGGTCAAAACCAAGAGACGCACACTCATCAAAAATGCACGTGAGATTATACTCGTATAAATTGTATAATCTACTTTTACTAACAAGGGTTAGGAAGAGTCAACTTCAACTAGTAAAAGTTGATTTAAATTTTTCAAATCAACTTTTACTGCTCGTTTCAGTTGGAGTTGACTCGAACTAGGAAAAGTCAACTCTAACTGAGAATCAACTTGAACTGTAACATATCCATTGATGACCTTTATAGCAACATCAGGTTACGCATGGTATAATATTATTATAAAAATGAATAATATACTCACCAGCCTTCTGGGATGAACCACGTCGATTGTCACTATGCCGAGCTTTCGACATCCTCTATGATGTCTTCCTTCGCGCTTCCGGGGTCTCAGTCTCCCGAGTTACCAAACACTAACTATTCACTCGAAAATTCCACGACAGGAAGTTCTTATCATTATGGGAGACTTTAATGCCAAGATTGGAGCTGGAGATAAGACGCAGTACATCGGCGCACATGGACTTGGAGTCAGAAACGACAGAGGAGACCTCCTAGAAAAATTCGCAGAAGACTCAGAACTCGTTGTCACTAACACATTTTTCCAATTACCACCTCGAAAGCTGTACACATGGAAATCCCCTCAAGACAAACCCGTGAGAAAATAAAATCAAATAGATTACATTTTAGTAAACAAAAGATTCCGAAACAGCTTTACATCTGTCAAGACTTATTCTGGAGCAGACTTAGAGACGGACCACGTTCCACTGGTGGGAGTATTTCGCGTCAAACTCAAAATAGTGCAGAAAAAGAAATCACAGTCATACAACCTACGTATGCTAAAAGACCCTGACACGAAAATGAGGGTCGAAGCCACGTTAAACGAGCAAGTGAGCAAGCGAGCAAGTTCAATTAGAGACGCATCGAACGAAGAACAAATGATCAAACAGATGACCGAAATAGTTCAAAATGTAAAGGATAGACACTTAAAGGCAGATAAATTAACCAAGAAGAAATCATGGATGACAGATGAGATCCTGAAACTAACGGACGAAAGGAGAAATGCCAAAAATGACCCCGACACATACAAAACAATCAATATATTAATAAGAAGGAAAATTAGAGAAGCGAAAGAAAAAGAAGCAATAGAGAGATGCCAACAAATTGAGATTCTACAATCAAAGTACGATAGTCACAATGTACATAGGAAAGTTAAAGAACTCACAGGTGGACTAAGACGGAGACAGGGAGGAAATCTAACTGATTCTGACGGAAACATCATCTCAGATAAACAGAGTAAAATTAGAACGTGGAAAGAATATCTAGAAAAACTGTTTGAAGGCCAAAGAGATAACACCTTTGAGCTAGAAGAGGAGGTAAATGATGGACCAAGAATATTACAGCAGGAAGTTTATTCTGCCATAACACAGCTAAAGGATGGCAAAGCAGCAGGTCCCGATAATATACAAGCAGAACTACTCAAACTGATGGACAACGAATCAATAGCAATAATCACAAAGATATTTAACAACATATACAACTCTGGACAAATACCAACAGAATGGCTGAAGTCTGAGTTTATTGCACTTCCAAAAAAACCAGGAGCCAAAAAGTGCGAAGAATACCGTGCGATAAGCCTGATGAGTCATCTCCTAAAATTGTTCCTAAAGGTAATCCATACGAGAATTTACAAGCTATGTGAAAGTCAAATTTCGCCCAACCAGTTCGGGTTCATAAATGCTGTTGGTACGAGAGAGGCTTTGTTTTCAATACAAGTCTTATTCCAGAGATGCAGAGACGTAAACTGCGACGTATACGCATGTCTGGTTGATTACGAGAAGGCGTTTGATCGAGTAGAACACGCCAAGATGATGCAAATACTAAAAGAAGCAGGAATTAACAACCAAGATCTGAAAATAATTAGAAACCTTTACTGGAATCAGACTGCAAACCTCAGAGTTGACGGTAAACTCACCGAATATGTCAAAATCATGCTTGGAGTGAGACAAGGCTGCATTTTGTCCCCCCTAATTTTCAATCTTTACTCTGAAAGAATATTTATCGAAGCTTTGCACGAAACTGAAAAAGGTATTCTACTAAACGGGTACCGGCTAAATAATATCAGGTATGCAGATGACACCATAGTATTTGCGGACAACCTAGAAGACCTACAAGTACTCATGGACAAAATCACGTATTACAGTCAGCAATATGGACTCAATATAAACGTAAAGAAAACAAAGCTTATGATCGTCAGCAAGAAAAAGATAACAGAAGGTCAACTCTATATCAACCAAACCCCTGTAGAAAGAGTGAGGCACTACAACTACCTCGGCACTAGGCAAAGCTAGATCAATCTTCAACCGTATGGGGGCGTTTTTCAAGAACCACAACCTTTCTCTTGGTATAAAAGTAAGAATGCTGAGATGTTACGTCTTCTCTGTCCTTTTTTATGGTGTTGAATCATGGACCTTGAACGAGGATATGTGCCGAAAGTTGGAAGCATTTGAGATGTGGCTATATCGGAAAATTCTTAAAATCCCATGGACTGATAGGGTCACAAATAAGGAGGTTCTTAGAAGAATGGGGAAGAACCGAGAAATACTAACCACCATCAAATCTCGAAACTTGGAATACTTTGGACACATTATGCGAAATGAATCCAGATATGCCCTCCTACAAGCCATTCTGCAAGGAAATATATTTGGAAAGCGAGGTCCAGGAAGAAGAAGAACATCCAGGTTAAAAAACCTCAGAACCTGGTTCAACACAACATCCGTCAAGGATAGGCACATCAAGAAGAAAAAGAACTCTTCACTACTCACTGCACTACTGCTGCTGGGGACTGCGGACGGTTCATTTATAGTTCACTTACGTGGCGCTTGAGTACGGATTGGCGCGAAGATTCCTGACGACGGGATTTTGATTGGTAGGTAGAGCGAGCGATGTTTTCTTTAGGAGAGATATCTATGTCTAATGTAACCGACTGCCGTCATCTCTTTCGTTAAGACAGTTCGGCTGTTTTTTAATCTCTAAGGCTTCTCGGATAATTCTTAGTTTATAGAGGTATTTTGCGACCTGTGTGAAGATCGTATTAACCTAGAGCTAAAATCGAATCGGGATTGTGAACAGAAATGAAATGTTCATAAATCCTATTTTGGATTTTATGATTGGTTTGGCCTATGTAAGATTGATGCCAGTCTGCACAAGGAATTTCATAAACTTCTTGTTATTAGTTTGGAATTTTGTCTTTGATCGTACAAGAGATGAAAGTTTTTGTTGGGGGGTAAATATTGTCCTTATTCGTCTTGATTCTACGATTTTGCCAATAACACCTTTGATGTAAGATGTAAGGATGAAAACTTTCGGATTGATTTTTTTTTATGAGAAAGTTGAGAAACGGTAAGAATGAATCAGTTTCCACCTCCATCGTGAAATGAATGCTAGAGTGTATACCAGATACTAATGTGAAATTCACACTGGAAGTGCAGTACGGTTAAGATAGGAATGCGCATTCAGTGTTGCCACAGTTCCTGTGCGACGCTCTTGAGAGAGCAATCAACAACTGGTGAAGACCGACAACCCTGTGCGTTTATTCTCCATTAGAAATGTACTGCCCTACAACAAGTCCCACGTAAAATATATTTTTGGACTTTTCTTTGAATCTCACTAAAACATAGTCACCCTGTACAGCAGAGGTTCCCAACCAGTGTGCCGCGGCACACTGGTGTGCCCTGAATGAAGTCCCTGTAGGTGTGCAGCGAAATTTGATTATACTCACTATCATTATAGGAATTATTTACCTAAGTGTGCCGTGGCTAAACCAGTTTTTAAGTTAGTGTTAATTGCAGTCAAATGTTTCGTCATCCACTGGTCCTATCCAAGAATCATCGTTATCATCACTATCTCCCAAATTAAAAACTGGTTCACTTTCATCCGAAGAACTCTCAACGTCCACAATGCGTGTAACTTTCTATTTCATTGTCGAATAAGAAACCAACTGGTTCCGTTTTGCTTCGAGCGCATCTTTCTCAGGCGTGCTTGCGAGGATAACTACTACTTTTCTTCTTCTCTCTCGGCTTCCTATTCACTTTTCTTGCCTTGGCCTTAGGATATCTTTGCAACATCTCTGGTGAAATGAAATTTTTATTTTCTTTGGTAGTTCTAGAGCAGGCCTGTCCAACATAATTTTGTGGAGGGCCGGATTTGTAATTTTGTGACTGTAGCGGGCCGACTGACTATTGGATTGATGGATGTGCGCAGTGTTGCCACAGGTCTTGGACAAAATTTCGGTAGGCTGCTGCTAATTTTCAGGTAGAATCCATCAAATTGCGGTAGATTTTTTTAGGTAGAAATCGTCAAATTTCGGTAGTCTTTATTTTTTGCTTTTTTTGCTATTACATTGCAAAAAAGTGATACTTTAAGTATGGGCAGCAAGTATTGAAAGATAAACTACCTTTTTTTAGTAAAAAACAGTAACTTAAGTAGATAAGTAGGTTAAATAGGAAGTAGGTACTTATAATATAAGTACCTAGAAAAAAAAAGTAAATAAGTTGGATATCTTTATTTCAAATACCTAGGTATTTTTTATATACAAACAAAAGAAAATCAATCAATAACAAATTGAAATCAATGACATATTTAACAAAAAAACAACAGTTAATAAAAATATACAAGAATATTGTCTACGTCCCTACGTTATTAAGGAAGAAAACCTTAGTTTTACTTATCACTCTAAAAACCTTATTACTAATGAGATGTTTGACATTTTTTCTGTTTGCACAGTGTATCTATGTCAGCTGGTATTTTAGAAGTAGCTATGCGCAGAATGCCTGTCAGATGATTGTCTGATAAAGATGATCTCGTTTTCGATTTATTATATTTCATGCGAGAAAAAAGCTGCTCGCAAATATATGTACTACCAAATAAAGATATTTGTTGAAGAGCTAATTTGGTAAGGTTTGGGTATTGGTTCCGATTAATATATTTTTTATAAAACTCAATTAATCCGTTCGGAAGGCAACTTTGATATGCCGTTTTTAGAAGAGAGTCACTTTGCAGTTCAATCAATTCCATCTGTAAGTTCAGCACAGCACCATCAATTTCAATTTCAAACGGATTTTGGAGCACTTTCATGTTAGGAATTTGTAATTTGAAGTCTACGAATCTCTCTTCAAACTCATTCCTCAATCTTTGCAACAATGACACGTACTTGGCTAAGTCCAACATTTCTTGATTTCTGGCAGATAGAGTCTCCCAATGAACCAACTGTTTTTGTTCCAGTTGTTTTTCTAACAATATGAGCTTCTTTGTGAAAGCTTGAATGTGTTCATATAACTGCGTGCATAATTGATCTTTTCCTTGCAGTTTTAAGTTAAGATCAGAGAGGTACTTAGTAATGTCAACCAGGAAGGCCAGATCAGCCAACCACTGCTCATCAGTTAGGAAATCAATTTCTTGACCTTTGTTTTCAAGAAAAATCTTTACTTCGTCGAGCAACGAATAGAATCGTTTAAGTGTGGATGCTCTACTGAGCCAGCGAACGCTACTGAAGTACACGATGTCTTCGTGATCTGAACCGACATCAGACAGAAAAGCCTGGAACTGTCTGTGATTCAGTCCTCTTGCACGTATAAAATTAACTGTCTGCACTACTTTATCCATCACGTGTTTCAATTCAAGTACTTTTGCACACAGCTGTTCTTGATGAATAATACAATGATGCTGTATGATTGTATGTGTGACGTTCTTGCGCATTAAAGCTGCAAAACCACTTGTTCTTCCTGTCATTGCTGGCGCACCGTCTGTAGTCAATCCGCAAAGATTTTCGATTCGTAGTTCATATTTTTCTATACAACTCTTTACTTCTTCGTAGATATCTTTTCCGGTGGTTGTATCTTTCATTGAACGCAAATCAAGCAATTCCTCGATCACGGTATAGTCTTCTGTTACCCCTCTTACAAAAACTGCCAACTGTGCGGTATCTGATACATCAGTACTTTCGTCGAGTGCGAAACTGTAAAAAACACATTTCTTCAATTGCGTTTTTAAAGACGATTCAATATCTTTGGTCATGTCATCAATTCTTCTTGCTATGGTTTGATGTGACAAGCTTATATTTTTAACTAATGCTTCTTGCTCCGGACACGCTACCGATGCAAACATCTCCAAGCATTCCTTGACAAATTCTCCGTCTGATAGGGGTTTGCTTCGCTTGGCAATGGCTTCTGCTATCATGAAGCTAATTTTTGTGGCTATCTCGGAGTTTTCTGTTGGTATTCTGAACATCGCCTGTTGACCGATCATATTTTTTTTCAACGAATTTACTCGATCGATTCTAATTTGACCTTGGTATTCATCGTATTTAGAAGCGTGTTTTGTGAAATAATGCCGCTTTATATTGTACTCCTTGCAAACTGATATTTTTTCATGACATATGAGGCACAGTATGTTACCATTTTGTTCTATGACAAAAAAGGTGTCAGTCCAACTGTTTTTAAATATTCGACATTCTTTGTCAACTTTACGTTTTTTTTCTGATGACATCATGTTTTGCAACAAACACAAATCAACACTGCAACACAAATGAACCAAATCGCCAAAAGAATCTTCACTAAGTCCGTTATAATTGCTTGTATCGCCCTTAAGTATTCGCTGATCTTCGCTTTGTTTCCGAACTGGAACTGTATCTGCACGTTTACCGTTAGCCGTATTTATACGCGAGTATAAATAATAAAGTTAAAAGGTACAGGTACAGAAGTTTCTCCTGTTTAAGGTTTTAATAGTAAATACTATTTTTAGTTTGGAATTATCTTCTATATAAAAATAAGCCACAATCCTTCACTATTCACTCATTCAGGTAGATACATTTTACCCCCAAAATCGTATTTATAAAAGCACAAAGGACTGGTCAGTGGTCATAAAAGTATTAGTAAATCCGTATCTGATATCTGCTGCCTGGCTCGCACGTGTTACAAGCTATTTAAGTAAAGTGATTCAAAAATTCTTGAAAATTAACCAAACTCTGTTGCCAAATCTATCCGCTAAAGAAATTTTGTAATAATTTTGTTTTTGCGGTAGAAAAAAGATTTCGGTAGAACGGTAGATTTTACAGGTTTTCGGACATTTCAGGTAGATCTACCGAAAAATCGGTAACTGTGGCATCACTGGATGTGCGTGAGCTCTATGGCTCTGCGTGGGTGTGGGTTCGGTGAGAAGGGACTCGCGGGCCGGATGAAGGGCCTACGCGGGCCGCATGAAGGGCCTACGCGGGCCGCATTGTGGCCCGGGGGCCGTATGTTGGACATGCCTGTTCTAGAGGGTATTTCAGGACTTGGGTCTAGAGGAACAGAGTTTACAGCCGATGGTCCTGGAAGGACGTTATTAAAGGGCTCCTCTTCTAAAATTTCTATAGGATGATCTGTCACTGCCGATCCAAGAAAGTCGCTCTCTCTAAAAACATTTGGATTGAAGGGACATATCCCTGTTTTTTCAAAGCCTAACCGAATATTTTGAGGTACGAGAGCTTTATCTTGTGCTGTACCTACCAACTCAGCGATATTGTATGTTGTGATAGGCGTTCCTGGATGATTCAGTAGCCAAGCCTCACATGCAGCATTATAATATACCTTGAAAGGCCCAAAGACAGCCACATCTAAGGGCTAGAATTCGTTGCTACAATGTGGGGGCAACGTCAAAAAATGGACACCTGCTTCACGAGCCTTCATGATTACTTCGACTGTGACGTGGCTCTTGTGATTATAAAATATTAGCAGCGACGGATTTTCTTTGGAACTGCTGCTGTATTTGATAAAATGTTCAAATACTTGTAAAAAAAGTTCTGCTGTCATCCAGCCTGAAGGGTTAACTAGTCCCAAGGTACCACGAGGTGCTCCATTAAGCATATGCTCTTTAAAGAATTTACGTGGAAACACCATCACTGGTGGACAGTATATGCCAAGAGCGGATATTAAACAACAGGTGGTAACTTAACTGCGCGTCATAGAAAACGGGCACCCTAAAAAATGGGTCATTTTTGATGTCGCGTATCTCCTAAACCTGTTGTCCGATTTAAGTGATTTTTTGAATATGTTATAGCCTTATTCTTTGTCAATATCCCTGTAATAATATTTTTGCTGAACAGGTAAATTTTCATTGTATATCGGGTGTCCGAATCAAACTGTGTTTTTTTCCTCAAAGTTCGCAACACCCTGTGGAATATTCTAGCATTTATAAAATACTGAAATTAAAACCCAATTATCGCCTCAGGTTTTCTTAACATTCTGTTTTTTGATTTATTCGCTTATGTTGGATAATACAAAAGTTATGTACTTTAACAACTAGCCATGTTCTTCATCAGTACAGGGTGTTATAAGTCTAATGGGTTTTAGGGACTAAATAAGTTCGACAAACTTTAAGGGGTAATTCTGCATTAAAAAATAATGACAGTTTGCTTTATAATCATATATCCGCAAATACTTCGTTTCCGAGATACGGGATGTTAAATTTTTTCTTACAAACTGACGATTTATTTATTGCTTTAAAACCGGTTGAGATAGGCAAATGAAATTTGGTAGGTTTTAAGAGATGGTTATTGCGCATTTTTTGACATGCAACTAAGAATTTTATATTCACCATTGGACCGCATACGGGTAATATGACCGATCATATTATTCGTATGCACGCCAATGGTGAATAAAAAATTCTTAATTGTATGTCAAAAAATGTTCAATAACTACATCTTAAAACCCACCAAATTTCATTTGCGTATCTCAACCGGTTTTAGGGCAATAAATAAATCGTCAGTTTGTAAGAAAAAATTCAACAGCCTGTATGTCGGAAACGAAGCATTTGCGGACATATGTTTATAAAGCAAACGGTCATTATGTTTTCATGCAGAATTACTCCTTAAAGTTTGTCGTACTTCTTTAGAAACACCCTGTACTGATAAAGAGCATGCCTAGTTGTTAAAGTACATAACTTTTGTAATATCGAACATAAGCGAATGAATCGAAAAACAGAATGTTAAAAAAACCTGAGGCTATAGTTGGGTTTTAATTTCAGTATTTTATTAATGCTAGAATATTCCACAGGGTGTTGCGAACTTTGAGAAAAAAACACAGTTTGATTCGGACACCCGGTATACAATGAAAATTAACCTGTTTAGCAAAAATATTATTACAGGGATATTGGCAAAGAATAGGGCTATAAGATATTCAAAATACACTTAAATCGGACAACAGGTTTAGGAGATACGCGACATCAAAAATGACCCATTTTTTAGAGTGCCCGTTTTCTATGACGCGCAGTTTAGTACAGCATGTTCACCACTAGTGTAGCTATTTACTTGTTTAATGCCTTTTTCAGTCACAACTTTTTTGGGGTCGTGGACAGCTTTTGTGCTAGTCTCATCAAGATTAAAAATACGTGAACTCTCAATTAAAATAGGATATTTGTTTAGGATGTTTTGAAGATTATCAAAAAACAGCTGAACGTTATGTCGGTTGAAAGAAGTAATAATAATGATATCGTATGGCATTTTTGCCGGGGAGATCCTTTCGGACAAGTTTCGGCGCCACTTGCATCTTTAACCCTGTTTCAAGTAACTAGTGTCGATGTACACTAGCCCAGGGGGACCGACGGCTTAAGGTGCTCTCCGGATCACGGTGAAACGGCTCGTATCATTTTTAGAAATGAAAATGGATTGTCGTTGTCGGGTCTCGAACCCGGGCGCTCTGGCTAAGCCAGTTTCATGCCGCTGCACTACGGCCGTTCACAATTTTTTTAATGAAAGAAATTAAGCGTGCCAAGCTACATGCCTCAGATTGTAGTATGCTCAACTTTTTTCTTTTCATAAATGCACGAAGCCAGTCGATACCGGCCATTCTACGTTCTGTCCATGATTTTGGTATCTTCAATTTATTTACTTTAAGCTACATCAAATGCGATGCGTCTTACAGCTACGGTAGTTAGGCCGTACGCCATATTACTGTAGTAGTGTTTTAATGTAGTTACATAGAATATTTTCCTGTTCATCTGTAAAAATTTTGTTCACCGAATAATTTGGTTGCATATTGATTGTTAAATTTTCAGGATTGCACATATCTCTGAAGGGTTTGAAATTTGATATCAAATTGTTGTGCCGCTTGTCTTAATGGACATATTCCATCAATGACAGCATTAACAGCATTGGACATCTGTTCAGCAGAAGCCTTGCCAATTTTGCGTGGAACATTCAGTTTTCTAGGCATCTGCAACAAAAACGGTATCATTATATTCAGGTAATTGTGTTAATATTCATTTGTGGTACACAGTCCCACTGTGTACGAGTAATGCTTGTCTCACTGTGTACTGTTGGACGTTATTTTGAAATTTACTATTCTGAAAAAGTACAAATTATAAACAACAACGTACCTTGTTCACAACACCTGATACTCCAATATTCAGCTGAAATCACTCAATAACTGCTTATAGTTTCAGCAAAATATTCCTCCGAATATTGGTTTTAATGTAACTTTATACTATCAAAAACACGTTTTAGTTAAACCATTTACACTATACGCCATGTTGCAAAAATAACAATAAGTAGTATGTAGTGACATCTGTGATGTATAAGCCCTCCTTAAGTAGATTGGCAAAGAAAAAGGAAGAAAAACTTTCGAATTTAAATTGGTTGTCTTACTGTGTACCGTGTCTCACTGTGTATTATACCACCTTCCCCTACTGTATTTAGTTTCCAGAATGTTTAGGGTTTCGTCTATGTCTACAGTAATGTTTGTAAAAAGTTAAAAGATTTCGAAACTTACTAGAATGTCTGAGTGAAGAAAAATGAAGCATTTGCGGCGAAAGGTTGTAGAGTTTGGGCCAAGTATTTTGTCAGTGGTTGTTTAGGGGTTGTATGCGCGGACAATGGGACGTAAAGAAATATCAGGTTTATGAATTTTCGCTAAGTCACATATTCGACGTGTTCTAGAAGACTTTTCACGAAGAATTAAAGTTCGTTTTGCGTCAACAGGAAGAAAGGTAAGTATTATAGCCCAGTAAATGACCGTTTGGGATTGTAATTTTTAGGGTCAACTACGAATTGCATGAAAATTTGGATTTAGGTTCAACTTACCCTCCACTTCAAAGTTGAACTTGTGCGGTTGGTTGCATTTACTTGGGCGGTGACAATCACTCCTTCTCGGGGGTGAAAAAAGGCGCGTGTAAAAGAAGTCTGGAAATGGATAAAATGACTAATTCTAAACAACATACGATCTATGAAAAAATGGTGTAAGTATTAATACAGTCTATAAACCCAGAAAGAAAAAAGTTGTAGCTCATGAAAAATACGTTTTTATTGGTGAAATTCCAAATCGAACATTTCAATGTGAAATAATTAATAAATTAGGCAATTTTCGGGAAAAACTGATTAAAAGTATTTGGAGTGTTCAAAAAGAGCTTTGTTTTTGTTTCCTATAAAAGTTTCTAGCATCAGAACTAAACAAATTACGCTCAGAATAAAGTTGGCCACTTTTTTCGGTAAAAAAATTCGTAAAAATCGCCCCCTATTTAGCGCTCTAAATAAAACTGGTCGTTACCGCTTCACCCATGTACTTTATGTGTGTGTGCGTGTGTGTATTGTTTATACAATCTGTAAGTTTGACCGGTTCGAAGTGCTTATTTTTGAAAAAAAAAATGGTTTTATATACAAATATTTATAAAAATTTTGGAAAAAAGCTCTTTTTTAAAATAACTTAAACAGTATTAGTGATACGAAAAATCTTACAAGAGTAAAAAAATGTAGGTTTTGCTTTTATTAATATGCTAGTTTTATTTTGCTTTTCTGTAAAACAAATATTGGTTAAGATATCGTTAAGTTTGCATACACACGAGATTAGTGACTCGTTCAATCCCCTTCAACTATAACCTTTTTAAAAATAAGCACTTTAAACCGGCGAAAGTTACAGATTATATAAAAATACATAAATAAAGTAAACTGTTTGTAAAGCGGTAACGATTAATTTCATTTGGGGTGCTAAACAAGGAGATATTTTCACGATTTCTTTTACCAAAAAAGGGGGACCAATTTTATTTTGAGCCTAACTCGCTTCGTTTTAATGCTAGAACTAGAAACTTGTATAAAAAAAATAAAAATAAAGTTTTTTTTAAGACTTTAGTTTTTCCCGAAAAGTGCTTCATTTTTTGGTTATTACACGTTGAAATATTTGATTTGAATTTTGACGAAAAAAAAACATATGTTTCATTAGCTACAACTTTGCTTTTGCTGAGTCTATACACTTCACGGGTACACAAATTTTTTTTTTAGTTATTTTCTATTAATGCTACATTTTTGCTATGAATGTTTTTCTATAAAATACTTAGCTAAAGCACCAATTACAAGTAGACATTGAAAAATATCTGGATTTCATGGGATACAACCTTTTTATATCCTTAAATGTTAATGACCATTTATGTGTTGAGTCCAAGCGGGGATTTTTGTAGTTACTCGAGCGAGTCAGAAAATCACATGGGGAAAACATTGTAGGTACTCTGTAAATGTACCCCCTACTACATATTGGCCCTTAATTAAGGGGGTTCGTTAAGATGGGGCCGAAAAAAATATATTCTTGGAAAAACTCAAAATTCTCAAATTAAGATAAGTAAGGTAAGGGACCGTTCAAGTATTACGTAGCGCAGGTTGGGGGGGGGGGGGTTAAAAATCTTCAAAAATCGCGTTACGTAATACTTTAACGCTCCCTAAGTACATGCAGAACTGTATACAGTGGAATCCCGATAAGTCGGCCCCCGATAACCCGGAAGTCCGGCTAACCCGGACCGATTTTTATCAGACAAACATTACAACAATAAAAATGTATGTCCTTTATGCTGGATTTTCCAATTTCTTTTCAACATCTTAAAATATTTTCTTTTATCTTTCCTTATAAACATATTGTTGGAATACTATAATATCTTATATTTTTCAGGCTAATTTTATTTATCATAATAAACTTTCTTCGTAACAATTTGTCGCTTTAGCGAATTCCTATATGTAGTTCATTCGTTTCAATTTTCAATGTCAAACACATTATACAATGAGAGATAATGCGTATTTGTGTAATTTGATACATAATATACCTTAGTAAAAATGACTGGCATGGCAGACAACGCTCTTTGTCGTGTTATCGAAACCAACAGGCATCTGTAGTATCCTTTATTTACTTGAAACTGTCTAGCATTGTTTAGAAAAGACTATTAAAAAATTATTTTTCAAACAATGGTCTTAGTCTTCTCTCTTATTAAATAACATAAGTTCGTTCTCGTTGCGAGACGGTATTGTGTGTGTGTAGTAAAGTCGCATTGTTCGTTCCGTTCTGTAATCGTTCGTAAATATATTCAGATTTTGTGTTTGCGTCTACGTAATGGCAATAAAACTTAAAATGTTTTTGTTTCAAAATGATAACAAAAGACAGTTTGGACAATCGGTGCAAAGCTAAGAAAGCTAAAAATGAGACTCTCGACGACGCTTTGTATGTGTGGAACGCGAACGTGGTTTACAAGTGTCTGTGTGCCAATTATAACGGAGTTTATCTGTAAGCATACCATATTTTAATAATTTTTACCATTTTCTCCGGCTAACCCGAATTTTCGATAACCCGGATAGGCCGCGGTCCCGATTAATCCGAGTTAACGGGGTTCCACTGTATTTCAAAAATCTGATGATTTGAGCGGGGCCTAAGGAAATGGACAGTTAGAAACTTTTCGAAACGAACGTCAGATCGAAAGACTAAAAAATACGTGTTCAACATTTTTCCAAAAAAACTATCGAATGATACCAAACACGACCCAACATATTTTTTATGAGTTATGAAAACATAAAATACCGTACAATTCCAAATGAAATATAAAAAAATTAGAATTTTAAAAATTAATCATCGATTAATAATCAGTATCACTCACACTCACTGATTAATTTTATTGGCTTTCAAGATAACTAATTTTTCCAAGTTTTCATCAGTTAAAGCATTTCTTCGAGGGCAATTAATTATTGTAGCATAAGAGAATAGGCGTTCTACATGCGCAGAAGAAGGTAAACATGTATTATACCTATCTTAGAAAAACTTTTTTAACTATAGGAAACTCATTTAACAAACTCAAACAACTTTTTTTGCCGTGTAGCAATTTAACAAGTTTTAGTTCTATTTTGGATGTTTTAATTATATCATTTTCAGTTGATTGAGACTGATGAGATTGGTTTCGTGTGTCTTATTTAGGTGGATACTCTGGTTCATTAAAATCGAAAAAGCCGTCTGGAGTAGTATCACTTGAATATCATGTGTCTAGTTCTTCGCAATAATCAAGAGAAGTTAATTTTTCAGTAGAGTTAATCACTATCTTTTTCAAAGCGTCCATAGACAATTCTGCATTTTAAGACATTATACCACCGCAATTTAAACTTCCAATGACAAATTAAGTTTTCAGAAAATCTTTTCTCCAAGCTCTGCATACATATTTTTAGAAAAAAATCACCGCCAGAACTCAGTGTTTGAAACTTTAAGTTCTCCCATTTATTCCTCAAAGATAGCAGACTTGGAAGTAAGTACCCATAGTAGACATATTCTTCTCCTTGCAGAACATCGAGGTAGCGAGATGTTTCAAGATCATAAAGTACTCCTCTAAGTACGGCAACTCGGTTTCTTTAAAGTTTTTTTTTTATATCAAGCCTTTGAAAAAGAAACGGTAGCTTTTCTCTTTCACTTAAAATTTGCAAAACCGTGTCATAATAAGAGTTCCAGCTTGTTACAGCTGGAGAACCTAGACTCTAGAGCAGGGGTGGGCAAATACTTTTAAGCGCGGGCCAAAATGAAAATTTCAGAATATCTCCCGGGTCGGAGGACTACACAGCATACGTGCGTTATGCATACTCTAATATTTTTGGCGGAGAAAAGAGATACAAAAATTGCTTACGGGATTTTTCAACGGGCCGGATTAAGTAAGCAAAAGGGCCGGATCCGGCCCGCGGGCCGGCTTTTGCCCACCCCTGCTCTAGAGTGTGTCCTAAGACATCTTTAATAATCTCAGCAGTTTAATAAACGCCGGTACCGGGTATTTTAGACCAATTGCTACGAGTACGAGTACCCAAAATGTACTTAGAGTACAAAATTCGGGTACTTGTACCCGGCTATTGCCCAGCTCTGCAAACAAATGTCTGGAACTGTGATCTAGAGTCTAGAGCTTATCTTGGGGATAAAAAAAGTATAATAGTTAAATATCTTTTCCTGTTATTATTTAAAATGAGCTAACATGAAACTAAATACTTAAGTGTTATAGTTTTGGTCACTAGTTAGCTCTAAGATGATATTAATAATTCTACACTTAATAAAACAATATATTTTATATCACACATTTAATACTTAATAATGATATTGGAATCTAAGAGTTTTTACAAATGGTCTAGTAAAGGTAAGTTGGATTGGTTCAACATTATCTATTGGTTTAGCAACAATTG
This sequence comes from Diabrotica virgifera virgifera, assembly GCF_917563875.1. Lineage (NCBI taxonomy): Eukaryota > Metazoa > Arthropoda > Insecta > Coleoptera > Chrysomelidae > Diabrotica > Diabrotica virgifera. The sequence goes on from NC_065444.1 coordinate 107,443,430, forward strand.
TTCTTACTGGTGGAGGCCTTCTAATTTTTCTACCATGACAGCCCCTCTTTCTTTGCCACAAACCAGATCTTGGCCTATTGCCCAATTCTCTATTCTTTCCAGCAGAGCCAATGGGAGTACTGCCATGCTCTACATTACTCAACCTTCCAACAGTACACATGCACTGTGCTGGTAAACTAAACTCCTTCTTTGAGGGCATCATGATAATAACAAAATTATTTGGAGCTTTTCGTAAGACTGTTGCATATGTTCCTGCAGCATGAACCAACATTCCTCCTTTTCCAGGATACATCTCAACATTGTGTATTTGAGTGCCTATTGGTATTGCCCCTAATGGATAAGCATCTCCTTCATTAGCTCTCACTAAAACAATTAACGAATGTTAAAACAGTGTGTAGGATATTAATAAAAGCCTACTACTATATTAAAACAAAATCAAGACTTAAGACAAAGGTATTGCTATGATATTTTATTGGAATAAACAACAATTATTTTATTCCCATAAAATATTGCAGCTAATATAAAAAAAGAGTTTCAGAACCATATAAAGATATTTCTCTAGCAAATATTATTGAGCTTCATAATTATATTTTAATTAAGAAGCATGAAAGGAACAAAAAGGAAACAAATAAGAGGAATTAGAAATGAGCGAAGTGAATTAAAAACAAACATACAAGACATACTAACCATATGGAATAAGCACTATAAAGAAAAATTCGAGGCAAGCAACCAACAAAATGAGGAGAGAGGACAGCAGGAAAGAGAAGAGGATAGGGACAATCGAGTAGACGAAATTCATATCAAAGATATTGAAGAAGGATTGGCAAGAATAAAGATTGGAAAAGCAGGAGGTGCCGATGACATAGATCCGGAGATGATGAAGTACGTGGGAGAACGAGGCAAGCTTTGGCTACTGGAAATAATGAGGGAAGCATGGAGAACAGAAAAGATACCGAAAGACTGGGAAGCAAATTTATTGATACCAATACACAAGAAAGGAGATGAAGCGAAATGTGATAACTATAGGGCTATATGCTTATCATCAGTGGCATATAAAGTCTACACCGGGATAATAGAAAGGAAGCTCAGGAAAGAACTGGAAGGAAAACTAGAAGAAGAACAAGCGGCTTTTAGGAAGGAAAGGGGAACAACAGATAATATATACATATTGAGAAATATAAATGAAAGCAAAAACGAAATAGGAGAAGACTTATATATTACGTTTGTAGATATTAAAGCTGCTTTTGATTCTATAAATAGATAAATAATATGGTCAGTAATGAAAGACCTGCAAAGATCGCCGATAATAAACCTAAGGAGAGGAATAAAACAAGGGGACAGTCCCAACCCAGTTTTGTTTATATTAGTAATGGATAGAGCAATAAAGAGCGCTAAAAGAAGGTCAAGGCAATTACAGTCAACAATAGGGTACAGGAATTTAGTACCAGTGAGAATGGAGGGATTACTATATGCAGATGACCTAGTAATAATAGCAGACAATAAACAGAAAATGCAAAAATTAATCGATATCTGGGTGGAAGAAATAGAAAATTTGAAAATGGAGATAAATGTAAAGAAAACGAAGTTCATGATAGTAACCCAAAAGAAAAGGGAAGAAATAAACCAAACGGTATTTAGGTGCAAAAACGAAATAATAGAAGCAGTCTCGACGTTTGAATACCTGGGAGTAATAATATCAGAGGATGGAAAGCTAGATCAAGAAATCTCATACAGGACGAAAAAAGCAAATAAGATCTACTATGCACTAAATAAAACAATATTTGGAAAGGAACAAATAGATAAAGAAATTAAACTGAAGGTATTGGGACCGTGCAAGTTCGGCAAAGCGACCTCTATTTCTACGCTCCGTACTTTTATTCGCACTTTTAATTATATTGGCCAATTATATTAGTCCTGGTTGCTGGATAATTGTCAAGACCATAGTCCAAAAAAATAATAAGAAGAAAAAATAAGATGCAGGTTATGTTTAGCAAACGTAAACAATTGTATGTAGTAAATAAAATCAGTTATTAAAATGCAGTACTGCAAGCAAAATACAATTAATTAAATTTACCTTTATATAATAATTGCATATCATATCAATATTGTGGAGTAATATATAATTTTTCTGCGTCAATGACAGAAGGTATGAAATATACGTCAATTTGACAATTTCAATTGACAATATGAATTATTTAAGATAGTTGCAATATTTCTCCGCGACTCGCGCACGGTCGTTTCTCGTTTCCCTTTCCAAGTACTTGCACACCGCGAATACAATGCAATATATGTACCAACTTTAATATATGCAAGTGAGACATGGGTAAAAACTGCAAAAATAGACAGTACAATAAACGCAGCGGAGATGAAGCAGCTGAGAAAAATAGCAGGAAAAACGAAATTGGACAGAATAAAAAATGAAGATATTAGACAAAGACTGAAACAGGAATCGATAATAACCAAGATCAAAAAAAGAAAATTGAAATGGTATGGACACCTTAACAGAATTGACCAGGGAAAACTACCAAAGCAGGTGATGGAATCAAAAAGATATGGTAACAGAAGGAAAGGGAGACCAAGGAAGAGATGGATCGACCAGATTATAGAAATTGGACAGGAAAAAGTAAAATCACACCAACAAATGAAAGAGTTAGCAAAGGACCGCAAGAAATGGAAGATATGGATAGAGGATGAATAAAACCTCCGACACCCTTGAGGGGCATAAGGAGTTTCGAGAAAGAAGAAGAAGAATTATATTTTAAAAAAACAATAAATGCTGTATAAAAGGTATATTTAAAAAACCCTCAAAAGGGCCACATCAATTCACATAACTAGTTTTCGACTGGTTTACCAGTCATCATCAGTGCTTACCTAAAATGAATATAACCTGATAAAAAGGGCAAAGATGTTGAAATTTTGACTAGGGTTAAAAAAATATTAGGTTATACTCACGTGCAATGTACATGTTAGCCACCAAAATGCTATTTTACAAAAATATGTGGGTCAAAGCCCATTTCAAGTAGTCCGTTAAGGAAACATAAGTATAAGTATATTAAGCCTTGATGTTTAAAATATAATTTAATTTGCCCTAGGTAACATCTGAAATTTGGGTGTGACTTGTTCACATGTTGGAAGTTTGACGGCAAGTGAAATTGAAATGGTTAGGAACCTCGGAACGATGACAAGACAAACGACAGTTCCACAGGTAGTTTTTAACATAACCTGTCATATTTAAGAATAAGGTATAAATATTATTGAAATTAGAAATGATGTAACAACACACCCAATGTGGAAATAATCATGTAAAATTCATTAAACTAGTTGTTGTAGTAAAATGGATTCTCGTATACTGTAAGTGGAACTAGTTAGGCAAACCACATTACACAAAAGGTTAGTATTCGACAACTAATACCGTAATGAAATCTTATTGTCAAGAGATCGAAGATTTATAAAGGCAAATTTTGTGGTGATTTAGAGTTATCGAATTTATTTAACTTATTAGTAGCTGTTGGGATTTGTGTAAGTGTGTAAAAAATCACATTTGGGGTGTCTGAGGTGTAGCATGTCTTAAATAATCTAGGGTATGTGTCATTATGAAAGCACAAACTCAGACTGAGACGACTGTTTCTTAAAGGCAGTGCAGGCTACCCGGATCTCTAAGGGTCCAAAAACCAAAACCGTAATATGATGATGATAGTAAGGACTAGGTGGGGGGTGGGTATGAGATGTCTGTGAGGGAATTAGTGAAAGGAACATGAAAGAGACCCAGAAAGAAAATTAAACTGTTGATTTGGTTTTGCTAGAGATGAGTATTATATGCTGATGGTGACAAATGGAGTAGGTATGGTGATAATAGTCATATGTAGAAATATAGTGGTGGGTTGTATGTAGATGAAAATTTGTCCAAAAAGGATATTTGCAGATGATATCAGTAATTTCTATGTATGTTGTGAATAGATAAAATTGGTGAGATGGCTGAAAATGACAGAAGTATAATTATGACTAGTAACAGATGGAATATTAAAAGTGTGACTGAGAATGAAGTAGTTGAAGTGAGGTGAAAAGAAATATTGTAAATGTATTAAGAAAAAAGTTGTCGATGGAGTGGTTGGAAGTCCCGATTGAACGAAACATGACGGTTGCCACAATTCGGACTTTTTTGTTTTTCTTTGACTATTTCTAGGTCTTCGTACAAGTCTAATTTTAAGAAATCTTTCTGTGGGATGTTGTGAAGTAGAGCAACATCATCTGGGATATTCAACTTATGGTTCTTTTGTTTAAGATGTTGTGAAAAGGTAGAGGTGTTCTCTCTTTTAGTGTGTTCAAGAGAGCGAGAAGCCAGTGATCTACAAGTTCTTCCTATGTAAGTAGCATCACAGTCAGAACATTGTAGTCTATAAACACCACTACGGTTCATGTAATTGATGCTATCTTTAGAATTAGATAGAGATTGTCCTAAGTTGTTGGATACTTTAAAGGAAATTTGGATGTTGTCTACTGATCTTTTGATAATGTTCGAAATATCCCCAGATAGCCTATCTTGGTGAAATGGTATGGAAGCATAAGTAGGTTTGGTTGTCGGATCCCTAGGGAACGCAGCATGTCGTAAGACTTTAAGCTGTCTTTTATGAATGAGTTTGTCTATGATGTGTGGATCGTAACCGTTATTAAAAGCTATTTGACGAAGTATGTTTGATTCTTTATTGTAATTAGATTGTGACAGGGGAATGGTTTCAAGGCGGTGTATGTAACTGTGAAAGGCGGCAAGTTTGTGTGACATAGGGTGGTTGGAAGATAGAGGTATGACATGGTCAGTTTGTGTTGGCTTCCTAAAGATACTGAAATCGAAGTGGTCATTTAATCTGGTAATAGTGAGGTCAAGAAAGTTAATAGATTGGGATGACTCTAATTCCATGGTGAATTTAATATTGGGATGGATTTGATTAATTTTAGAAAGTAATAAATCAGCTGTATTTGAATTACCTGAGATGATCAATAAACAATCGTCGACATAACGATACCAATGTAGAATTTCAGGATTTTTCATAATATGTACGGATTCTAAATGATCCATAAAAATATCAGCTAAAAGAGGAGATAGGCAACTACCCATGGCTAAACCATCAGGTTGTCTGTGATATTTATTGTTGAATACAAAGAAGTCTTGAGCTAGACAAAATTGTAATAATTGAATAATTGAATCAGTAGTGGAAATGGTAATGGAATTTGCTCTTAGAAGAGAGTGTACCAGATTAATAGTTTCTTGTTTAGGGACTGAAGTAAAAAGATTGCTAAAATCAAATGAAAGCATGGTAATGTTAGGGCGAAGTTGTATTTGTTGGAGATTGTTGACAAGATGACTTGTGTTTTTGACAGAGAAACGAGGGGTGAAGTTCGTCAAGTTGTTAATAAGATTGAGTATGAATTTTGAGAGAATGGAAACAGGAGTGTTTATGAAGCTAACAACTGGACGAATGGGGATTCCCTCTTTATGTATCTTAGGTAAGCCATAAAGTCTTGGTGTTAAAGGATTGCTAGGTAGTTTATAGTAAGGTGCAAATTGTTCAGAGAAAAATTCGGTAAATGGTTTGAGGTTATCTTTGAGTTTATTAATGAATTTTTTGGAGGGATCTTCTGGGAGTGACACGAAATTATTATCAGAGAGAAAAGTGGCGACTTTGTCAATGTAGAGATTTTGGTCTAGAATAACCAGACAATTGCCTTTGTCTGCCTTGCTAATTATTAAGTTATTAGATTTGACTTTATTTTTGATGGAATTAAGGGTTTTGAGATGATGTTGACGTTGCTTGTCAGAAAATTGAGGAAGGCTATAGTTCAGAACTGTGTTCTGAGAAAAGGCAGGCACATTAATAGACGAGGCGTTGTTAGAAGTATTTATTGACAAATTAGTGGTGGAATTGTTAGGAGATGAAATGTATTTATGTTTGAATTTATTAATAGTATTGAAACATGAGTTTCTGATAGAAGTTTTTTGATTTAATGGGACGGAGAGATTTTGAATGATAATATCTAGCTCAATTGAAAGACTCTGGAGGTCTTTTTCAGAGACCTTTCTCGGAATGGAGTATTTGAGTCCTAGATGAAGTAGATCTAATTCATTTTTGTCAAAGATAACCGTAGATAAATTTTTAAGTCTGGGGTGAAATTTAAAATTGGAAAATTTAGTGTTATTGTTACTGTTTCTATTAGATAAATGAGAATTTTTGAGGATTAAATTATTGAGTTTAGATTTTAATGTGTTGAATTTAATAAAGGTTACTCTGTCAAGTCTGTCCTGAACATCATTCAGAAAGTTACCCAAACTATCAAAGCCTAAAGATATAAGTAAAGAGTCATATGTTACCTTGAGCTTACAATTGATGAAGTTGAGCTTGCTATAGTGGTTACAAATCTCCTTTTTCAAAATTTTCCGTTGGAATGTGTTCTTTAAGTTAACTGGAACATTTCTAGGTGTTTTGATGATGCAAAATTTTGGATAAACGTTATTATTGATGCATTGAGAGATGAACCATATATCTAGCTTGAGAGTACATCTTTTGGTGGCTAGACGCATGTATTGATTAGCCAAGTTGACCATACCGTCAAATATAAAAATCCACAAGGAAAAAAGTTTTCCTGTAGTTGGCTCTATGATGGTTTAGCCATGGGTAGTTGCCTATCTCCTCTTTTAGCTGATATTTTTATGGATCATTTAGAATCCGTACATATTATGAAAAATCCTGAAATTCTACATTGGTATCGTTATGTCGACGATTGTTTATTGATCATCTCAGGTAATTCAAATACAGCTGATTTATTACTTTCTAAAATTAATCAAATCCATCCCAATATTAAATTCACCATGGAATTAGAGTCATCCCAATCTATTAACTTTCTTGACCTCACTATTACCAGATTAAATGACCACTTCGATTTCAGTATCTTTAGGAAGCCAACACAAACTGACCATGTCATACCTCTATCTTCCAACCACCCTATGTCACACAAACTTGCCGCCTTTCACAGTTACATACACCGCCTTGAAACCATTCCCCTGTCACAATCTAATTACAATAAAGAATCAAACATACTTCGTCAAATAGCTTTTAATAACGGTTACGATCCACACATCATAGACAAACTCATTCATAAAAGACAGCTTAAAGTCTTACGACATGCTGCGTTCCCTAGGGATCCGACAACCAAACCTACTTATGCTTCCATACCATTTCACCAAGATAGGCTATCTGGGGATATTTCGAACATTATCAAAAGATCAGTAGACAACATCCAAATTTCCTTTAAAGTATCCAACAACTTAGGACAATCTCTATCTAATGCTAAAGATAGCATCAATTACATGAACCGTAGTGGTGTTTATAGACTACAATGTTCTGACTGTGATGCTACTTACATAGGAAGAACTTGTAGATCACTGGCTTCTCGCTCTCTTGAACACACTAAAAGAGAGAACACCTCTACCTTTTCACAACATCTTAAACAAAAGAACCATAAGTTGAATATCCCAGATGATGTTGCTCTACTTCACAACATCCCACAGAAAGATTTCTTAAAATTAGACTTGTACGAAGACCTAGAAATAGTCAAAGAAAAACAAAAAAGTCCGAATTGTGGCAACCGTCATGTTTCGTTCAATCGGGACTTCCAACCACTCCATCGACAACTTTTTTCTTAATACATTTACAATATTTCTTTTCACCTCACTTCAACTACTTCATTCTCAGTCACACTTTTAATATTCCATCTGTTACTAGTCATAATTATACTTCTGTCATTTTCAGCCATCTCACCAATTTTATCTATTCACAACATACATAGAAATTACTGATATCATCTGCAAATATCCTTTTTGGACAAATTTTCATCTACATACAACCCACCACTATATTTCTACATATGACTATTATCACCATACCTACTCCATTTGTCACCATCAGCATATAATACTCATCTCTAGCAAAACCAAATCAACAGTTTAATTTTCTTTCTGGGTCTCTTTCATGTTCCTTTCACTAATTCCCTCACAGACATCTCATACCCACCCCCCACCTAGTCCTTACTATCATCATCATATTACGGTTTTGGTTTTTGGACCCTTAAAGATCCGGGTAGCCTGCACTGCCTTTAAGAAACAGTCGTCTCAGTCTGAGTTTGTGCTTTCATAATGACACATACCCTAGATTATTTAAGACATGCTACACCTCAGACACCCCAAATGTGATTTTTTACACACTTACACAAATCCCAACAGCTACTAATAAGTTAAATAAATTCGATAACTCTAAATCACCACAAAATTTGCCTTTATAAATCTTCGATCTCTTGACAATAAGATTTCATTACGGTATTAGTTGTCGAATACTAACCTTTTGTGTAATGTGGTTTGCCTAACTAGTTCCACTTACAGTATACGAGAATCCATTTTACTACAACAACTAGTTTAATGAATTTTACATGATAATTTCCACATTGGGTGTGTTGTTACATCATTTCTAATTTCAATAATAGTTATACCTTATTCTTAAATATGACAGGTTATGTTAAAAACTACCTGTGGAACTGTCGTTTGTCTTGTCATCGTTCCGAGGTTCCTAACCATTTCAATTTCACTTGCCGTCAAACTTCCAACATGTTGAACAAGTCACACCCAAATTTCAGATGTTACCTAGGGCAAATTAAATTATATTTTAAACATCAAGGCTTAAGGTAGCTTTTTATACTTATGTTTCCTTAACGAACTACTTCAAATGGGCTTTGACCCACATATTTTTGTAAAATAGCATTTTGGTGGCTAACATGTACATTGCACGTGAGTATAACCTAATATTTTTTTAACCCTAGTCAAAATTTCAACATCTTTGCCCTTTTTATCAGGTTATATTCATTTTAGGTAAGCACTGATGATGACTGGTAAACCAGTCGAAAACTAGTTATGTGAATTGATGTGGCCCTTTTGAGGGTTTTTTAAATATACCTTTTATACAGCATTTATTGTTTTTGTATCACATGGTATACAGCCAACTACAGGAAAACTTTTTTCCTTGTGGATAATTATATTTTAATGATATTTTTCTCTGGAAGCTCTCAGTTCTACACTGGTTGTATTCCAGCTAACCCGCTGTGATACAACCTGGATATAAACTATCAGTCCACACCTGATAAACCTTATATTACAAACAATAGTCCTGATATAGCTAAGCCTCTTGCATCAGGACAAAATCAACCCTTCTGCTAGAAATAATAAGTTATATCTAACTGCCTTTTAGTATGATGAACGTTCACCTACAAGACCCTGATTGTGTCACCTACCTGTAAGACCAGGATTAAGGGCATGGATATAGACAGAGTCCTCAACAGGGATCGCCTCTCTACTTGTTCCCTTTATATTTGTTATTTTTGTAGATAACAAATGAGTGGTTCTCAAAAGAACCACTCATTTCTTTAACATATTCGCTGCCTATCATAGAGGATGAAACTCGGCTAGGATCCATTTTGTTAGACGGTGCCAGACAGAAGTAACCATATCACGTGTTGGCACGTGGTTGGCAGCAAATAGGTTAAATCCTCCTCTAGGTCATCTTTTTTTGCCTCTTGTGTATTTTATTCCCACAAGTTAAGAGGAAAGAAGTATCGGATCACAAGCCTATTCACTCTGGCGTACCACAAGGGAGAATACTAGGGCCATTATTGTACATACTCTATACAGAGTGATTGATTAGTGGGGTAAAGCTCCGTAGATCCGTTATAGTAATAGATAGCCATAAAAGTTAATAACAAAAATTGTACCAAACTTTGAGCTTCACATTAAAAAATTAGTTACAGAGTGTTCAATAACGTAGTGGCAGACCAAACTTATGTTTTTTTTTTAAATGGAACACCCTGTATTTTATTTTATATTCGAAATCTTCTTAATTTCTCCATTCCAAAAATATAAAAATATAAAGGTTTGGTATGTTATACAGGGTATTTACAAAGTTATAACCAATTTTATATGAAAATCGTAACAAGTTCAACTCCCTGTATAAATAAAAATAAGCACAACGGCAATAGTTTATTGATGCCATATTTTTTTATTTATTGTCAAAATTTTCATAAATGACTGATATTGCTAATTTTCTTTATATTCAATACAGGGTGAGTCAAAACGTAAGTACATTATATTCTCAGTAATTTTAAATGGAACACCCTGTATTTTATATTACTATCGAAAAGTACCATTACCGTAGGTACTTTAATTTGTATACAACATTCTCTATGTCTAAATTTATGAGTTTTCGAAATATTGTCATTTTTGCATGGACCAGTAGAGTGACCACCCAGATTACCAGAATTTAATAAACTGAACCGATTTTTTGGGTTACAAGAATGAAGGTTATGAAATGCCTCAAACAACAAGAGATGATATGAAAAGTACAACAATACAAAGTGTATTTTGAAGTGTTAATTTACAAATGCTTCGTAGTGTAAGTATCTCATTCAATGGCCGTTTTTTGGCCTGCATAAATGTGTTAGGAGGTCATTTTGAACACCTTATGTATCTATCCATATCTATATGAATCCATAAATATTTAAAATATTTTATTAACAGTAGCTTTTAATTTTTTCAAAAATGTTGTATCTTGTGTTCATGTTTTTTATTGTAAAATTTTTTACTGATAAATTATCTTTCGTTCTTTATTTGTTACATTGTTACATTTACATACAAAAGTAGTTTTTAATTGTTTTCACAAAATGTCGCATTTTGTGTTTTTTTGTAAACTAATAAATTAAATTTCTTTCTTTATTTGCTACATTGTTACCTTTATTACCAGATTGATAATCAGTAATCGTAAATTGTCAGTTTTAGACAATTCAGTCATGGCTTACTTAAAATTTGGAAAGATTTAAACCGATAATTAATAATTTGCTCTAAAAATGAAAATATCTCGAAAACTGATAAAGTTCGACATAGGGAATGTTATATAAAAATTAAAGTAGGTACGGTAATGGTACTTTTCGATAGTGATATAAAATACAGGGTATTCTATTTAAACTTGCTGAGAAAATAATGTACTTGCGTTTTGACTCACCCTGTATACAATATAAAGAAAATTAGCAATATCAATCATTTATGAAAATTTTGACAATGAATAAAAAATATGGCATCAATAATCCATTACTTTTGTGCTTATTTTTATTTATACAGTGAGTTGAACTTGTTACGATAACATACAATTGGTTATGACTTTGTAAATACCATGTATGACATAACAAACCTTTATATTTTTGAAATGGAGAAGTTAAGAAGATTTCGAATATAAAATAAAATACAGGGTTTTCCATTTAAAAAAACATAAATTTGGTCAGCCACTATGTTATCAAACACCCTGTAACATTCTAATTAATTTTGAAATGTGAAGCTCAAAGTTGGCTACAATTTTTGTTATTAACTTTTATTGTTATCTATTACTGTAACTTACCTAAAGAGCTTTACCCCACTAATCAATCACCCTGTACATATGATTTACCTACAAATGATAAAACAACCATTGGGATATTCGCAGATGACACTGCTATTTTTGCCAAGCATGACGATTATATTGCAGCAACCCAAAATCTCCAAGAGCATCTAAACTCACTTGAAATATGGCTGAAGAAGTAGAAGTTTAAGGTAAAGGAAACAAAATCATCTCATATAACATCCACTCTCCGGACTAGAATCTGTCCACCGGTAACTAGCAATCAAATAAAAATACCACAAAGTAATCAAGTCAAATATCTAGGACTACACTTTTACAGTAAACTCAACTGGAAACACCATATAACAAAGAAAAGAATACAAATTGACCTAAAAACCAAAGAATTTTACTGGCTCATCGGAAGAAAAGCCCATCTTACAATAGAAAACAAATTATATATAAGTAGTGGGGTTCCTACGGTCTCCTCCGCATCCCACATTTCGCCCGCCATCGTTTTCTATCCACCCATTCGTTTTCGTCAATAGCTCTATCTGCCATAGACTGTTCTATGCCTTTCTTCCATGTTTCTGTAGGCCTTCCTCTTCTTTTTCTATTTATGGGTGTGTAATTTAACGCTCTTTTTGGCCATCTTTCCTCTGACATCCTCATAACATGACCATACCATAGCAATTTCTTTGTTTCTATATGGTCAACCGTGGAATGTAAACTATTTGTCCGTCGTCTTATTTCTTCATTTGGTACATGTTCTAATCTAGATACTCTGCATGCTCTACGTAAGTAATCCATTTCCGCTACTTCTATATTTTTTCTTTCCTTTCCTGTGAGTTGCCAACACTCTGCTCCATAAGTTATAATAGGTTCTACAATTGTTCTGTAGATTGTTAACTTTGTGTTCAGCTTCACCTTGTCAGACCATAGTAGACCATTTAAAATACGAGTTGCTACAAAACAAATTGCTAATATATAAAGCAGTGATAAAGCTAATCTGGACTTATGGCATTGAACTGTGGGGCTGTGCTAGCAAATCCAATACCGTGATTATCCAGAGAGCACAATCCAAGATACTTCGAGCAATAGTTAATGCACCATGGTATCAAACCAAACTCTACACACTGATCTAAAAATTCCATATGTAAACGAAGTCATTCGAGAAAATAACAGAAAACACCTAGACAAGGCGAAAACGGCGGGTTCGAAGGGAAAAATATTCCCATGAGATTTTTTTGCATAATCACATTCGTGAGACATCCCAGGATAAGGTTCAAGAAGTCGCCCAAGTGAAAAGTGGGCCAATTTTTTTTTAACAATTTTTTTTTATCAAATTGCAAGAATAAATATTTTTGGCCCGAACAATTTTTTCTTTAATTTTTTGGACCATTCTGGACAAAAAAGGTCTCTTATAATTTTTCTCTGAAGTTGATCGTTTTCGACTTATAAGCAATTTAAAATTGAAAAAAACGAAAAATGGCGATTTTCAAGGCTTAATTACTCGGTTAAAAGTTATTATTATGAAAGTCAATATATGACTAAATCAAAGTTTGAAGCCCCCCCTACAAGATCCTGAAGAAATTTTTGTCATTATTTTATTACTAAGCTGTTATTTTTAAGTAATAATAATAAGTGCCATGCACGTGTGCGGGGCTGTAAATGCTGAGTGCGAGAGAGAAGCTATTCCAGTAGTCCAAATTGTGCATCTTACTCGCACTCACATTTACAGCAGCGTCAATACGATACAACCACTCATTGTTATTAATTAAAAATAACAGCTTAGTAGTAAATTAATGACACAGATTTCTTCAGGATCATGTAACGGCAACTTTAAACTTTGATTTAGTCACTTTCTGACTTTCAAAATAATGATTTTTGACCGAGTTATTAAGCCTTAAAAATGGCCATTTTCGCGTTTTTCAAATTTTAACTTGCTTATAACTCGAAAAAGACCAACTTTAGAGAAAAATTATAAGAGAACTTTTTTGTCCAGAATGGTCCAAAAAACCTAAAAAAAAATTAGTCCGGGCCAAAATATTGATTTTTGCAATTTGATTAAAAAAAATTGTTAAAAAAAAATTGGCCCACTTTTCTCGTGGGCGACCTCTTGAACCTTATTCTGGGATGTCTCACGAACGTGATTATGCAAAAATATCTCATGGGAATATTTTTCCCAACGAACCCGCCGTTTCCGCCTTGTCTAACCACAACAAACTAGAAGACTAAATTAGTTCTGGATGTGGATGTAGAGAGCTAAATTAGTTCTGGATGTGGCAAATTGCTGGTTGAAGTCATGTTCAATCTATAAACTTCAATTATTAATAACAGATGCAGTGTCTCTGCCAGATTCTCAGTTGCTCCAAACAGGATTATTTCATTATTTTATAGTTACACCACACATACATGGTGTCCCAGACTAATTTATCCAGGCTATATCTCTTAAACCAATAGAGATTTTCGAATGGGACAAAAACTGATCTATTCCATTTGTAATACACTTTAATATGGCGTAGAAAAAAATGATCAGCTAAATATTCATCCCTTAGTTACAACCCCTAGCTTTAATTTTTTTAATAGTACCCACTACATTTTTTTATGGTTTTGGATGTGATCTTCTATCGTTTATTCAACAGATTTTTTAAAAATAAAATCGGTTCGTAAGTAATCAAGAAAATATCAGTTTATTTTTGTTAATTATGTGTCCCAGACTAATTTGTCCAGGCTATATGCTATATTTCTTGAAGGAATAGAGATTTTCGAACGGGACAAAAACTAACTTTAATTTTTTTTAATAGCACCGTGTACATTTTTTTTATAGTTTTGTATGTCTATTCTATCGTCTATTCAACAGATTTTTTAAAAAATAAAATTTTATAAATAAATAGTATTTTGTATTTTGACAACGGCACCCGATTTGGGCGTCGAAACGTTAATAAAATTATTTTTTTCATTTTAATTGTGGCTTATTTCCCATATAAATAATTAATCAAAAATAAAATGGTTTAGATGATTTGTTATTGTTATTTTCTGACTCTACATATGTAAGCTTTGACCATAAAATTGTAAAATTTTCAGTGACAATAAAGCATATTTATTTTTTATTCTATTTTTTAACTATCTTGATTAATTTTATCAAAAACAAAAAATTAACTGATAGTCAGTCCATTCTTTCACGGTTTTTGCTCTAAATTTTAAAGAACCGCTTGGATTGACATGAAACTTGGCATACGTATAGCTTACATGTCAAAGAAAAAAAGTGATATTGTGCCGATGTGTGCTTTTGCCCTGGGGGTGACTTTCACCCCCTTTTGGGGGTGACTTTCACCCCCTTTTGGGGGTGAAAAAATATATGTCCAAAATAAGTCCTGAAATGGGTAAACTGACTAATTTTAAGTAACTTTTGTTCTATAGAGCTTTTTCGCCAAGTCAACACTTTTCGAGTTATTTGCGAGTGAATATGTTCATTTTTCAACAAAATATCCACATTTTTAGACGGTTTTTCGCAAATAACTCAAAAAGTAAGTATTTTGTCGAAAAAAAAACGTTCTTAGCAAAAATATAGCTTATAAAAAAGTATAAAAAATGGTGTACGCGTTAGGTCTCTGAATCTCGTAGAACCAGAGTTATAGCCAATGAAAAATAGATTCATGTTCACCAAATTTCAAATAGAATGTTTCGACGTGAAATATCCAAAAAATTAAGCACTTTTTGGGGAAAACCCATTATAACTTTTTTAAAGTGTTTAAAAAAAGCTTTATTTCTGTTTTTACAAAAAGTTTCTAGCATTAAATTTAAGCAAGTTACGCTCAAAATAAAGTTGGCCCCTTTTGTTTTTGCAAAAAAAAATCGGGAAGACCACCCCCTAATTAGCAACTTAAATGAAATTAATCGTTACCGCTCCACAAATTATTTTACTTATGTTGTCTTTATATGATCTGTAAGTTTTATCGATTCAAAGTGCTTATTTTTGAAAAAATTTGGTTTCAAAGTAAAATTTTTAAAAATTTAAATTTTGAAAAATATGCTTTTTTTCAAAATAACTTAAAATATGTTAGAGATACCAAAAATCTCGAAAAACAAAAAAAAAGTCAGATTTGCTTTTCTGAATATCATGTATTTTTTTGTTTTTCTGTTAGACAAAAATTGATTAAGATTTGGTGTTTCTAAATTTGCATACATTCGTGATCAATGACTCGTTCAACCCCTTTTAACTATAGCCCTTTCAATAATAAGGACTTTGAACCGATGAAACTTACAGATTATATATAAACAATATATACACGAGTCAAGAAACTTGTGAAGTCGTAACGATTAAGTTCATTTAAGGTACTAATTAGAGGGTGATTTTCTCGATTTTTTTACCAAAACCAAATGGGACTAACTTTATTTTGAGCGTAACTTGTTTAATTTTGATGCTAGAAATTTTTTTTATAAAACAAAATGAAGCTTTTTTAAACACTTTAAATAAGTTGTAATGAGTTTTCCCCGAAATGTGCTACATTTTTGGTTATTTCACGTTAAAATATTCCATTTGGAATTTGACGAATATGAACCTATTTTTCATTAGCTATAACTCTACTTCTACTAGGTGTAGAGACGTGATATATACACCATTTTTTAAAAAATTTTACAGGCTATATTTTTGCTAAGAATGTTTTTTCGACAAAATACTTACTATTTGAGTTATTTGCGAAAAACCGTCTAAAAGCGTGGTTATTTTGTTGAAAAAATGAACATATACACTGCCAAATAACTCGAAAAGTATTGACTTAGTGAAAAAACTCTATAGAACAAAAGTTACTTAAAATTAGCCAGTTTATCCATTTCGTGACTTTCTTTGGACGAATATTTTTTCACCCCCAAGAGGGGGTGGAAACCACCCCCAGGGCAAAAGCCCATATCGGCACAATATCACTTTTTTTCTTTGACTTGTTAGCTATGTGTATGCCAAATTTCATGTCAATCCAAGCGGTTCTTTAAAATTTAGAGATTTTGCAATATTTTACCGTTAAAGAACAGACTATGATATTTTCTTGACTACTTACGAAACCATTTTATTTAAAAAAAATCTGTTGAATGGACTGTTGAATAGATAGAAGAACTATAACATACAGAACTATAAAAAAACGTACAGGGTGCTATTAAAAAAATTAAAGTTAGGGTTTGTAACTAAGGGATGAATATTTAGGTGATCATTTTTTTCTACGCCATATTAAAGTGTATTACAAATGGAATAGATCAGTTTTTGTCCCATTCAAAAATCTCTATTCGTTTAAGAAATATAGCCTGGATAAATTAGTCTGGAGACACATAATTAACAAAAATAAACTGATATTTTCTTGATTACTTACGAACCGATTTTATTTTTAAAAATCTATTGAATAGACGATAGAAGACCACATCCAAAACTATAAAAAAATGTACAGGGTGCTATTAAAAATTTTTAGTTGGGGGGTTTTAACTAAGGGATGCATATTTAGGGGATGATTTTTTTCTAAGCCATAATAAAGTGTATTAAAAATGGAATAGATTAGTTTTTGTCCCATTCGAAAATCTATTTGTTTAAGAGATATAGCTAGATTTATAGTATGTTATAAAAACTATTTTCATATTCTGATTCTGAAAATTAGAAATAATACCAAAATATCCGATATACTCAGGTTTACTTTCTGTAATCACAAAATGAGTCACTGTTTACAAATTATCCCACTGTTGTGTGATATTACAATATTTTACTATGTTCTGCAATCTTATCAAAATCCAAAATTGTAATAAAAATTTTGATTATTTTGGTAATTTCTTTATCAAAACAACGTTCTAAATTGTCTCTTTTTACATTAAAAAAAATTGATTTTTTTGGCCGGTATTTTTCAAAAAAAAAATGTGCATTAAGGGGTTAAACCATTTTTTTCGACCATAAATTATTAACATCTTGCAAGAGATCTCTATCTGATACATCATGTATGTAACGAAAAATGTTGTTCATCAATAATAATTATGTTTCGGCAAGCCTAAGTAAGATTTATTGATACCAATTTATCTTAAAGTTTTGGCATTGCGGATTGAATAGTTATACCTCTATAATTATTTACACACTCACAACTGCCAGATTTATAGATAGGAGTAAGAAAACTATTTTTCCAATAATGTGGAAATACAGATGATGACAATGATAAATTGAAAATTTTGTCGTAAAGGTTTACAAAGGAAAAAAATACAGTTCTTTCCCATCACACTGAGCTATTACATCCCCACCTTCATTAGACATTACATTAGGATAAGCATTAGACCCACAAGCAGCATTAACATGTCTCCAAAAAGACCAGGGATTGCTTGAAAGATTTGCTGAATATTCTCTAAATAAATGTTGAATGGGTTGCATATGTGAGTTCATTTTAAATGAAGTAAAGATAAAGAAACACAGACTTACAATCATTTAATTTACTTCAACGACCGGTTTCGATCTCTACAATATACAGATCATCTTCAGGTCGGCGGTTACAAGTGATTAAATGCTACAATTAAAGAAAGCCAGAGTTAGAACATTGTCTGGTTGTATCAAAATGCTAATAGAAAGCCAAAATTTTGAAAGGTATGTGTACAATAAATATATTATACACGGCTCACTAAAATAATTAGTTACGCCCCTGTACTACTGATTACTTAAAATTCAAGTAGTATTTATGTAACCTTTCTGGAAACTCCAGGTTATTGTTGAGACTCGCATTTGAACCCCTCGCCGGGGCAGATCGTAAAAAGCTTCCTAACGAGAATCATCTCTAATCTATCGACGCTCCCGCTATTCGTAAAAAGGCCGCATTTTACCGGCTTTTTTTGCTATCGTTTTATACCGCTCAGATAATTCAATCTGCTCAGTATTATCGACGATGATTTATTTAGCGTATTAGTGAGTGCCTTACAAATGAACCAAATGGATTATGGAATTCAATCAGAGCTCTGATGTGACACGTCATCAAGGAATAAAACTGTAAGTACTCTACATGTATGTGAACATAACTTATTAGTCGTGATACTGTATGCATTTTGAACCATATACCTCTCGTAGCAAATATTCTTTGTGCCATTTATGCAGATAATACTTTAAATTACATATGAAAAATCGTTATCTACTCTTAACCAGCTTACCTATGGGAATATACTCTATAACCGTACAATAAGTATAGGTTACTATTGTTAAGGATACTTTACGTATTGCCTAAACATTTCTGTTCCATCGAGCCGTATCATATTAATTATTTATTAATTAAATCCTCAAGGTCCTTCGTATTTGCATATTTTGATAATCTCTATTCTGAGAATAACGGTTTTTCATTTATAGTGTCTTTCTGTTGCATTTGGAAATTTCCAAGCCACGCCGCCCCGGCACAAAAATAAAATATTCCTCTCTTTCTGCACTCAAATTCTCAGTATTTAACCCAGCACGTCTCTACAATAGCTGGTAGGTTGTTAAGCCCGGTCTACACGTGCAATTTCAGAAACTACTTGCTTTGTTCAAATAAAGGAGTCGTTTTGTTTGTATGAAAAAATATTTGCATATATTACATTATTTTATTTTCGTAAATATATTTTTCTGTTTATAGTATACAAAAAGTGTACTCATTTCTTGGCTGATAGTACGGGTGTTATAATTTTAACATTGTTTGTTCAACCTTTTGATTTAAATTAAATTTATAATTTTGAATCCGATTAAGCCTGGTTCACAGGTTACAAAAATTATTAAAAATAATTTTGTTTTCTTGCATAAATTGTAAGTTTTTGCTACATTTAGCTTCGCTTAAGCTCATTTTACACTTCTAGAAAACTATAGAAAATAAATAATTGTTTTTTCCTTCAATTTAATTAATTTAAATACTTGTTAAGGGTGTCTCACACTTGCTGAAAAATACCCATTTTGGAAAATTGCATATATTTTGAAATTTTATAGTTTTGCATTTCATATACTAATCTGCGCTCATACAGGGTGATACTATTAAGCCAATCTCACACTATTAAACGTGTAATATATAATATATTGTACATATTCTCTCATTTTCGCATCGATTTATAGGTTTAGACATTTGCAAATAATCTATCTAATCTCACATTCTCGCAACATGGCTGACCGATCAAAATATAACCGACAGAGGCTCACCGCAAAACTTGATATAACCAAGTTGGCTGATTCGGTTCCCACAACTCTTAATTCTCTAAACAAATATAAAATTCGTGAAATAATTTCACAACTCAAACATTCTTACGGACTTTTCCGCGATGCTCAAAATGTGCTGGAGACGATCCCCGAGGAACCTACCCCCTCTACTGATTCCTCTGTGGTTTTTGATAAATATTTGGATACAATTTCTCTATTGGAAGAAAGGTTAGAGGTCATTGAAAGTTCTAATGTGACTGCTACCCCCTCCCTCCAATTTGACCCTAATTCTTCTCTAACCTCACAGTCTATGGCTAGGCAACGAACAGTAAACCTCCCTCGTATTCAGTTAAAACCATTTAGTGGCTTAGTTACTGAATACAATTCATTCATTGAGACCTTTGATACAATAATAGGATCTGATACTACATTAAGTGATCTGGAAAAACTCATTTACCTCAAAAGTTTTCTAACTTCCGAGCCTTTGACGCTTCTCGAGCATATCCCACTCACAGGTGACAATTACAAAATAGCCCGGGATAACCTGACACAAAGGTACGCCAACTCTAAATCGCTTATCAAAACTCTCATCTCTCAAATTCTTGATGCGCCTCCTATTTCTGGAAACGCAAATCACTCACAATTAAGAAATTTTCATACGGTCATGTCAAATAATTTCAAGGCCCTATTGAACTTGAATAGGCCCCCTTCAGATCTCTTGCATTTACTTCTCATACATATCGCTACTCAGAAACTCGACGCACCTACCATTAGGGCTCTTGAGTTCCAATCCGGTGGTAGCCAAGCTACCCCTGATTTTGTCCATTTTCTAGGGGAAATCGAGACACGCGTTGTTCATCTTGAGAATATTCAATCTCAATCAAAACCAAAATCGACTACTACTTCCAGACACTCTTTACACCTAGCCTCAGACACTTCTACCAGTAACCTTTCGCCTCGCTTAGGTCCTAAGAAATGTTCCTATTGCAACGACTCTCACTCGATCTACTCTTGTCCTCAGTTCAAGCAGTTGAATTCTAAAGAACGTTTTAGTTTTGTCAAACAAAATAAATTTTGTATTAATTGTCTTGGGTCTCACATGCTCGATCAGTGTAAATCCAAATTCTCTTGCATAGTTTGTAAATCTCGTCATCACACGTTGCTCCATTTCGACAAAACGGGTCATAGTAACCCTTCCGCGGCTGTTGGCCAACACAACTCAAATAATCATAATAAAACCGCTATCTCAAATAACTCCCATACACAGGGTAATTCACAACAGGGGCCCTCACATGTTAGAGCTCCTGAAACGGAAGTTAATCTTCAAAATTCGACTCCACATTCAATGGCTCTATCTGCAGCCTCGCTTGATAATCATTTGGTGTTATTAAGCACACTCCAGGTCTATCTTGTCGCTCCTAGCGGCAAGAGGGTCTTCGCAAAGGCACTTTTAGACTCGGCCTCACAGGTTTCATTTATTAGTGCTGACCTCGTAAAGGAACTGTCACTCACCACTAGAGATGGAAAATTACGGATCAATGGAATTAACTCCACCTCATCCTCGTCTCAATCTATTGTAGATACAACAATTTTCGCTGTCGCTAACGACGTTCCTTTTGACATCTCGTGCTCTGTACTCCCAAAGATAACAAATCCGCTTCCTCAAATTTCTATTTCGGCGAGCAAACTAAACATACCCTCAGAGATACCATTAGGTGATCCGATGTTCCATGTAACATCCCCAATTGGTATCCTGCTCGGTGCAGACCTGTATAACGATATCATTCAACCTGAAATAATTCGTTTGGGAAAAGGTCTTCCCGTTCTTCAACGCACTCTACTCGGGTACACGATATCAGGGTCAGTTCCAGACTTTGCTCTTAAGTCGAAAAATACTAAAAAGGCTTTGGAATTTTATTCAAACTCTCTCGTTACTTGTTGTTCTCATAACACTCCTTCCGCCGTAAATGAGCCGGTAGTGTCCAACGAGGAACTATCCGATCATTTACAAAAATTCTGGGAGCTGGAAGAAGCCGCTCCTCAGAACACCGATCTCATTAATGATCACCCCGCTGAAATTAATTTTGTAAAACATGTTAATGTTCTCCCCAATGGACGATATGAGTCCACACTCAATCTCAAACTCCCTATCGAAGATATAGACATGGGAAATTCGTTTCTCTCGGCAAAAAGACGTTTTCTCAGTCTCGAGAAACGTTTTCAACTCAACCCTGATTTATTGGAAAAATATCAGGACATTATATCGGAATATCTCAATAACGGACAAATAATTCAAGTGCCGTTAAAAATGCTAAATGACTCAGGTAAACCTAATTACTTTCTCCCTCACTTTCCCGTTTTCAAATCCAACTCTACTACTTCCACTCGTATAGTTTTCGATCCAAACAATAAATCGTCTACGGGAATCTCCCTCAGTGACGTCATAGACAAAGGTTATGTCGTCCAACATGAACTTTTTGACATTCTCGCTAAGTTTCGTCAGTTTAAATTCGCACTAGTAGGCGACATCAAGGCTATGTTCCTACAAATCGCCATTTGTCCCACTGAAACATTTCTGTTAAATTTTCTCTTTAGGGACAATATTCAGCAGCCTTTACGGTGCTATCAATTTCAAAGATTACCCTTCGGGCTCCCAAGTAGCCCATTTATCGCTCAAAGAGTTATCAAGCACATCGCTGACAACAACAAACATACCCACGAACTTGCTACTAGTGTTCTGCAAGAATCTATCTATATGGATGACCTGATCAGCGGTGCTGACAGTCTTCATGAATTAAGTTGTCTTTTCGAACAATTAACTTCTTTGCTAGAAACCCATGGTTTCCTCCTCCACAAGTGGAACTGCAGTTCTTCAGAATTTCTGTCTCAACACAATTTAAATCCCGTCTCTGAAGTCAGTCTTAACTTCACGGGATCTGATAAAGTCTTAGGCATATTCTGGGATTCAGAACGCGACCACTTTTCGTTTAAAACTCCTATCTTCAAATTGGCTAATGTTGTTACTAAACGTACTATTCTCTCCTACATTGCTACTTTGTATGACCCGCTAGGATGGTTATCCCCTGTCCTTGTGAACGCTAAGCTCTTGATACAGGAAATATGGTCCCAGAAATTGGACTGGGATCAACCCATTGACTCACCCATCATTATGAAAAATTGGCAAAACCTCTTATCGACATTCAAAACTATAGAAGAGGTCAAGGTACCTCGATGCTTACTTTTACAAAAGAAAGTTGTTGATGTTCAATTAATTATTTTCACCGACGCATCGGAAAAAATATACAGCACTTGTGTGTATCTCAAAGCGACATACTCAGACTTTTCTGTATCGTCGCGGCTTATCGCTTCTAAAAACAAAATTTCTCCGCTAAAAAATAAACTCACCATCCCCAAATTGGAACTTTGTGGAATAGTGTTGGGAGTCACTCTGGCTCATAGACTTTTTCACATCTTCAAGAAAAATTTGAGTATATCTTCATCTCATCTCTTTGCTGACTCTACAATTGCCTTGTCTTGGATACTTTCTAAAAAACACATTTGGAACATTTTTGTACAAAACAGAATTCAAAAGGTCAATTCCTTGTTGGAAACTTTTCCTTGTGATTTCCATTTCGTCAGAAGTCACGAAAACATCGCTGACCCCGCTTCCAGAGGGATAAATGTCTTTGATAATCCCCAGACCACCGAAGACTGGTTATGCGGACCTAGCTTTATTAGAGACAATCCCATCGATTTTTCTCTTCATCAAATTCCTCATTTTCAGGATGATCTTCCTGAATTAAGGAAGTTAGTTGTCTCAAACATAGCAACAAATCACGAACTCAACGACACCTTTGAAAATCTATTCGCTAAATCTTCTTCTTTTCGTAAAATTCAAAGAATTGTCGCTTATCTTTTTAGATTCATCAGTAATATTAAAAAGAAAATAAATAACTCTCCACGAGATACGGATATATTGACGCCACCCGAAATGGAGATCGCTGATCACGCGATCATCAGGTATATCCAAAGTATCTACTTTAAAAAAGAGATTCTTGAATTGAAAAATGCTAAACTCGTGACCAATAAAGCCATTCGTAAACTCAACCCCTTCCTACAACATAATGATGGGCTGATTCGTGTGGGAGGACGTCTCCGACACGCCCCCATATCGTATAATCAAAAACACCCCATTCTACTTCCTTCTAAATGTCGAGTTGTAGAACTAATCTTGACTCAAGCTCATCATAAGTTATTACATTCAGGCGCGCAAACAGTACTTTCGTATGTCAAAATGAAGTACTGGCCAATTGACGGATTAAGACAGATTAAACGCTTAATTCGTAAGTGTGTAAACTGTTTCCGATTCATGACACCCAATTCTGTTCAACAGATGGCAGATATGCATCCCGATCGTGTACTCCCCACTAGACCCTTCCAAGTCGTCTCAGTGGACTATGGGGGGTTCTTCTTAATTAAGTCCTCACATTTGAGGAAGGCACCGCTTTACAAAGCATACGTAGCCTATTTCATTTGCATGAGCACTAAATGTGTTCATATCGAACTCGTCACAGGATTAAGCGCAGAAGCCTATATTCTTACTCTGAAAAGGTTTATTGCCAGAAGATCCACGCCCAGTATTATTTGGAGCGACAATGCCACAAATTTCCATGGGGCAAAAAATGAAATGCGCGAATTCTATGATTTTTTCTTAAATCAAAATAATTCGGAACAGATTAAGGAATTCTGTACTCAAAACTCCATAACTTTCAAGATGGGTGTTCCCCGCAACCCCCATCAATTCGGCCTCCATGAGGTAGGAATAAAGAGTGTGAAGTATCACCTCTATCGAATTATAGGAAATTCCCACTTCACCTTTGAAGTGTTTAACACAGTATTATGCCAAATCGAGGCTATTCTAAATTCGAGACCCATCACTAGGATGTCGTCTGACGCCAATGACTTCGCTTTCCTATCTCCAGCTCACTTCTTAGTTCAAAGAAGTTTAACCGCGCCCCCTGAACCAAGTGTTTCAGAGATACCTGAAAATAGGTTGAATCTTTTTCAGCGTATTAGTAAAATTCAACAGCAATTTTGGAAATTGTGGAAAAAAGACTATCTTTGCCTCCTGCAGCAAAGAAATAAATGGACCGACCCTACTGACCCTGTCAAGATCGGGGATTTGGTTCTGTTGAAGGAGGATGGTACTCCTCCACTCTTATGGCCAACTGCCAGGGTAATAGATGTATTGCCTGGTAAGGATGGTCTAGTTCGTACTGTCAAGATTCACACTACTCACGGTGATTTTCTTCGTGGTATTACGAAAATCGCTGTGATTCCCCTGGAAGATTAAAATCTATCCCTAGGGGGAAAACTTATCGTTTTCCTCCATTTTATCGTTGTTACCCCTTGTGTATATAAACTCTAATTTCTTCAAACATTTCTTATCGTTGTGCACATCTTTGCCAATCCCCTCTCTTCGAGGTGATATAGGCCATCTCTCTCGCCTGTCGCCCCCGGCAATATGTACAATAAATATATTATACACGGCTCACTAAAATAATTAGTTACGCCCCTGTACTACTGATTACTTAAAATTCAAGTAGTATTTATGTAACCTTTCTGGAAACTCCAGGTTATTGTTGAGACTCGCATTTGAACCCCTCGCCGGGGCAGATCGTAAAAAGCTTCCTAACGAGAATCATCTCTAATCTATCGACGCTCCCGCTATTCGTAAAAAGGCCGCATTTTACCGGCTTTTTTTGCTATCGTTTTATACCGCTCAGATAATTCAATCTGCTCAGTATTATCGACGATGATTTATTTAGCGTATTAGTGAGTGCCTTACAAATGAACCAAATGGATTATGGAATTCAATCAGAGCTCTGATGTGACACGTCATCAAGGAATAAAACTGTAAGTACTCTACATGTATGTGAACATAACTTATTAGTCGTGATACTGTATGCATTTTGAACCATATACCTCTCGTAGCAAATATTCTTTGTGCCATTTATGCAGATAATACTTTAAATTACATATGAAAAATCGTTATCTACTCTTAACCAGCTTACCTATGGGAATATACTCTATAACCGTACAATAAGTATAGGTTACTATTGTTAAGGATACTTTACGTATTGCCTAAACAGTATGTAAATGTTGACATTTCAGAACAACAAACAAATACATATTATGTATGCACACATATGAGCAAACAGGTACTCATAAGCACGCACACGTACACAGATGCATGTGGTTTATGACTATTTGTTAAATTAAATTGAATTACAAAAAAAAAATTAATTTTGATTTACTTACATGCTGTTACAAGGGATGATTTGTAAGTTCATCAGTAACATGTTTAATAACAACATAATCTGGACGTTTAAACATGTTACTGATGAACTAACAAATCATCCCTTGTAACGGCATGTAAGTAGATCAAAATTATTTTTTTTTTAATTTAATTTAATTTAACAAATAGTCATAAACCGCATGCATCTGTGTACGTATGCGTGCTTATGAGTACCTGTTTGCTCATATGGGTGCATACGTATGTATTTGTTTGTTGTTCTGAAATGTCAACATTTACATACCTTTCAAAATTTTGGCTTTCTATTAGCATTTTGATACAACCAGACAATGTTCTAACTCTGGCTTTCTTTAATTGTAGCATTTAATCGCTTGTAACGCTGACCTGAAGATGATCTGTATATTGTAGATATCGAAACTGGTCGTCGAAGTAAATTAAATGATTGTGAGTAAGTCTGCGTTTCTTTGCTTCATTTATTCTCTAAATAGTTTTTATAACATACTATAAATCTAGCTATATCTCTTAAACAAATAGAGATTTTCGAATGGGACAAAAACTAATCTATTCCATTTGTAATACACTTTAATATGGCTTAGAAAAAAATCATCCCCTAAATATGCATCCTTTAGTTAAAACCCCCAACTTTAAATTTTTAATAGCACCCTGTACATTTTTTTATAGTTTTGGATGTGGTCTTCTATCGTCTATTCAATAGATTTTTAAAAATAAAATCGGTTCGTAAGTAATCAAGAAAATATCAGTTTATTTTTGTTAATTATGTGTCTCAGACTAATTTATCCAGGCTATATTTCTTAAACGAATAGAGATTTTTGAATGGGACAAAAACTGATCTATTCCATTTGTAATACACTTTAATATGGCGTAGAAAAAAATTATCACCTAAATATTCATCCCTTAGTTACAACCCCTAACTTTAATTTTTTTAATAGCACCCTGTACATTTTTTTATAGTTCTGTATGTTATAGTTCTCCTATCTACTCAACAGTCTATTCAACAGATTTTTTTAAAAATAAAATGGTTTTAGAGACTTACTCACAATCATTTAATTTACTTCGACGACCGGTTTCGATATCTACATTATACAGATCATCTTCAGGTCGGCGTTACAAGTGATTAAATGCTACAATTAAAGAAAGCCAGAGTTAGAACATTGTCTGGTTGTATCAAAATGCTAATAGAAAGCCAAAATTTTGAAAGGTATGTAAATGTTGACATTTCAGAACAACAAACAAATACATACAGGTACTCATAAGCACGCATACGTACACAGATGCATGCGTTTGCTCACTTCAGACAATAAGCGTAACCGTGAGACCACTTTAGAGCAGTGTTTGACGCTATTTAAGTGTGTAGTTTTTACGTTTCATAACTTTCGACGAAACATGGATTCACTGGTATACACCAGAAACCAAGGAACAGTCGAAAGAGTAGACCGCGCCTGGCGAACGTGCTCTGAAGAAGGCGAAGACTGTCTAATCGGCCGGAAAGGTGATGGCCAGCATTTTCTGGGATTCACGAGGTGCGATCTATATCGACTACTTGAAGAAGAGCAAAACGATCACAGGGCCCTATTATGCCAAATTATTGGGCCGATTCGACGCCGAATTGAAGAAAAAACGACCCCATTTGGCAAAGAAAAAGTGCTCTTCCACCATGACAATGCACCTGCTCACACCTCCGCCGTCTCTATGGCCAAATTGGTCATCCACCACACCATCCACCGTATTCTCCAGATTTGACCCCTTGCGACTACTATTTGTTTCCAAACTTGAGAAAGACACTCGCTGGGCAGAAATTTAAGTCGAATGAGGAGGTCATCGCCGCCACGGAAGCCTATTTTGCAGACCTCGAGAAAAGGTATTTTTCAAACGGGTTAAAGAAGTTGGAGCGTCACTGGGTCAAGTGTATCGAGCTAAAAGGAGACTATGTAGAGAAATAAATTGCCACTTTTCCAAAATTTTCCTTTTTCTTTTGTAGGCTAAGTACTTATCGGACTGCCCCCATATAACTTGTTCATTAACGATATTGATAAGACTATCAAAAACTCACACTTTCTACTACTTGCTGATGATATTAAATTATTTCGTTACATACATGATGTATCAGATAGAGATCTCTGGCAAGATGTTAATAATTTATGGTAAAAAAAAATGGTTTAACCCCTTAATGCACAATTTTTTTGAAAAATACCGGCCAAAAAAATCAATTTTTTTTTTTAATGTAAAAAGAGACAATTTAGAATGTTGTTTTGACAAAGAAATTACAAAATTACAAAAATAATCAAAATTTTTATTACAATTTTGGATTTTGATAAGATTGCAGAACATAGTAAAATATTGTAATATGACACAACAGTGGGATAATTTGTAAACAGTGACTCATTTTGTGATTACAGAAAGTAAACCTGAGTATATCGGATATTTTGGTATTATTTCTAATTTTCAGAATCAGAATATGAATATGAAGGATATACGTCCCTAATAAGTTATAAGAAGAAAATGATATTTTTATACTTGAATAAGTAATTGGTATTCGCGGTGTGCAAATACTCGGAAGGGATACGCGAAACGATCGTGTGCGAATAGTGGAGAAATATTGCAACTTTCTTAAATAATTCATATTGTCAATTGAAATTGTCAAATTGACGTACATTTCATACCTATTGTCATTTAAGAAGAAAAATTATATATTGCTTCACAATATTGATATGATATGCAATTATTATATAAAGGTAAATTTAATTAATTGTATTTTGCTTGCAGTACTGCATTTTAATAACTAATTTTATTTACTACATACAATTGTTTACGTTTTAATAACATAACTTAAATCTTATTTTTTCTTCTTATTATTTTTTTTGGACTATGGCCTTGACAATTATCCAGTAATCAGGACCATATGATTGGCCAATATAATTAAAAGTGCGAATAAAAGTGCAGAGTGAAGAAACCAGGTGTCGCTTTTCCGAACTTGCACGGTCCCAATAGCCTACAATCCCAGGTAAATGACAAATATCAATAAAACGTTTGTTTTTTTGCTCTCACATTGTTATTTTCAATTCTTGATTGCATTCGAGTGTGATAAACTATAGAAACATAAAATATAACGTCGCTCGAATTATCTTGAGTGTGCACATTTTGGCAAGTTTAGTGCGCTCGATTTAATTCGAGTGTGTATGTTAAGGAATTAAGCTTAAATCCGACTAAATATTCTTGTATTTCATTTGGTTGTATAAATAATCTAACAGCTAATAGATATGTTCTTAATGATGTAATATTGCATTCAGTTACTGAGATTAGAGATTTGGGTGTATTATTGCATTGTACATTGACATTTAAAAGCCATTTTCTTAAAATTAAGGAAACAGGATTTCGCAATCTTGGTTTCATTTATCGTAACAGTCATGATATCTCACCTACTGTATTCAAATTACTGTACTGCTCTCTAGTGCGCTCAGGTCTTGAATACTACTCTGTTGTTTGGTCCCCATTTCATCAAGTCTACATTGATGGATTGGAGAGCGTTCAGCGGAAGTTTCTAAGATCTTTAGCTTTTAAAGCACATATTAATACAAGAAATACTGAAAATTTCCTCATAGATTATTCTGGAATAATGTCTCAATTTAACATTGCTACACTGTAGAACCGCAGGTTGAGAGCTGATATGTTATTTCTATTAAAAATTCTAAACAATGCTATTAATTGTCACTCGTTATTGGATAATGTGTACTTAAACACAATACATAGAACTCGACACACTGCACTCTTTTATATTCCTTTTCATAGGACTGAGTATGCTCTTCATTTTCTCTTGTCCAGAATGCTAGCTTTTGCAATGACATGCTTCTGGATCCATTCTGTCCAAACATTAATATCTTCAAAAGGCTACTTAGGAGTTTAATGATTTAAATTCATATGTGACATTTTTCACCTTCTGTGATTTGATATACTGTATTATTTTACAAATTTTATTGTTTAATTGTCTTTTATGTAAAACAGTATTTACTCCATGTAAAACAGTATTATTTGCAGACGACACTACTTTTATTTTTTCTGACAGAAATCGTTCTCTTTTAGAAACCACTTCTACGAATGTAAATTCAAATGCTCAATCATGGTTCGCAGCAAATAAACTTAGACTAAATGACAGCAAAACTCAAAATCTATTCATTTCATCTAATCCATTCGATGCTGGAAAAAAATACTGTAAAATTGCTGGGCATGAAAATTGACAACACACTGACTTGGTATAACCATATTGACCATCTCAAAGGCAAACTTTCAAGTACTTTATTTTTACTTAGACAACTAAAATTTATTACAAGTGTTGATACCTTAAGAACAATTTATTTTTCTCTTTTCCATTCGTTTTTAAGCTATGGCGTTATTTTGTGGGGAAACTCTTGCAATGCACTAACAATATTTAAATTGGAAAAAAAGCAATTAGAATAATTGCAAAAGTTGGTTACTTGGAATCTTGCAAACCATTATTTATTAAATATGAAATAATGCCCTTGCCAACACTACAGCTATACAATGTTCACAAGGAAAAGAAAAAGTTTTCCTGTAGTTAACTGTATACCATCAATCACAAAATTGGAAAGAAATCCTTTGTAAAAGGTATAAAAATTTTTTATTAAAAATCCCTTAAAAGGGCTACATCACAACAAAACGTTTTCGATTTTTATAAAAAATCATCATCAGTGTTCGATCTAAAAATAAGTATAACCCATTTAATGAATATAAAGTTATTATTTAAATTTTGACAAAGGTTAGAGCAAGTTGGTTATACTTACAAACTGGATGCTAGCTGACCCACAAAAGAAAAATATCTGGGTAAAAACCCTTTAAATAAAATATAGATGCCTTAAAAGTACTACTAAAATATAGATACTTCAAGAAAAAGGCCTGTGATGGTCACATGGCAAACATGATAATGCCCTAAGGTAAGGTATACTGGTTTCCCAACACGTGGGATCCAAATTGAGTTGATCACATTTCAATGACTTAATGGCAACTGAATGCGAAATGAGTGATGTTTCTGAAAGGTGTCAAAAGACAGATGGACAACGTGACGTGGAATTTACCCTGTATTACGACAGCCAACTAATTGTTAGTAAAATATTTAATGAAAATTTACATAGTAATAACAAACATCAACAAAGTTGTGGCTATAATTACATTTAAGTAAGTACCTTGAATATGTAAGATGAACGTAAAGTATGAAATGATTTTTATAATGAGAAATAGCCAAAATCTATGCAGCCATCTATACATGTTCCTATTCAAATTGAAGTAAGTCCAACTGTGCTGTTGAAAATTTGATTTACTATGAATTAAAGGAGTGTTTGGTTTAATTGTACCAATGGCAGAGTAAATTAGAGAGTCTGTGGTAAATGAAAGTCTGATGAAATTAAGATAAGTTGTATGAGTCACAGGAGGAAACTGATATGATATAATGATATGTGAATTAATTGGTTAAGGTACCTGAGTGTTGATATTGGAAGTGAAGAAGAATATCAATTGAACTAATAACCTGGCAAAAGTATGAGGTCCTTTTATGTAACATAAGCATCTAGGACTAACCATGTTTATGAAATAGGAATTTTTTCTATTTTTTATTTTTTGTACCAAGTTATCGAGTTGAATTGAAAAGGTTTAAAACTGGATGGATGTATGAAGGTGTATTGGAAAACAAGCAATATGTGTAAAATTAGAAGGTAGTGAATAATTTGTGATTTGATATCAGAATTTCATCACACCTCATTAAAGTAAAAAATTCTGATATCAAATCACAAATTATTCACTACCTTCTAATTTTACACATATTGCTTGTTTTCCAATACACCTTCATACATCCATCCAGTTTTAAACCTTTTCAATTCAACTCGATAACTTGGTACAAAAAATAAAAAATAGAAAAAATCCCTATTTCATAAACATGTTTAGTCCTAGATGCTTATGTTACATAAAAGGACCTCATACTTTTGCCAGGTTATTAGTTCAATTGATATTCTTCTTCACTTCCAATATCAACACTCAGGTACCTTAACCAATTAATTCACATATCATTATATCATATCAGTTTCCTCCTGTGACTCATACAACTTATCTTAATTTCAACACTACTTTAATATCAGACTTTCATTTACCACAGACTCTCTAATTTACTCTGCCATTGGTACAATTAAACCAAACACTCCTTTTAATTCATAGTAAATCAAATTTTCAACAGCACAGTTGGACTTACTTCAATTTGAATAGGAACATGTATAGATGGCTGCATAGATTTTGGCTATTTCTTATTATAAAAATCATTTCATACTTTACGTTCATCTTACATATTCAAGGTACTTACTTAAATGTAATTTTCCGCAAATCGCCAGGAAATTTTGACATTCCTGTCAAAATTTCTTGAAGAAAAAGTCAGGACTTCCTTACTGTAAGGAAATGATATTTCCGTACAGTTGTTAGTGTTCTACATAAATGATAGAAAACACATTGCTATTAAAACCTTGTAAATTACCTTAATCATTAAATTTTCTTTATCTGGAGCTTCCTGGATAAATTTTTCAATTTCTTCCTTCGTTAAAATCTTAGATTTCTTTGCCCTATAACCTTGAGCTTGCCGTTTCAATAAAGAACGAAGTTTTGAGTATGTAGATATATCTACATTGTGTTTAAGTGCAAGGGTTGACTTCAGCATTGAATAATTGGCCCATAATGTTGAAGATTTCATCTTTAAACAAAGGTCTAGGAAGTATGCCATTACAACATTTTCTGAGAAAGAACTCGTATTTTTACTCATGCGATAATCCATAAAACGTCTGTATGCATTTTCGTACTTTTCTCTTGATTTCTTTGGCAATAATTCTAATGAAGCAGTATTCACTGCCTCAACCAGCTCTGGAGGAGTCCCAGGAATGGAAATTTCATCATCACTTATCATTTTACTTTCGAGAACACCAGCAATTAAATTTATAAGTGTCAAGTTTGACAATTCAACCTCAATACGTTTCCATAGTAACCCAAGTAATTTTATTAGGAATTTCAAAGCACCATTTATTTGGGAATAAAATTATCGCGTTTTTTTTAAATCAATCAATATCTGTCGAATTTTAAACGATTTGCGGAAAAATAGTATGTTTACCTCGTAGGAAAAGCCACATTCCTGGACTCTGTGTTGCTAAGTCTCGGCTTGCGCCTCGACTTAGCAATCTTCACAGTCGTCCAGGAATGTTAAGCTTTTCCTACCTGGTAAACAATGTACTATATAGCCACAACTTTGTTGATGTTTGTTATTACTATGTAAATTTTCATTAAATATTTTACTAACAATTAGTTGGCTGTCGTAATACAGGGTAAATTCCACGTCACGTTGTCCATCTGTCTTTTGACACCTTTCAGAAACATCACTCATTCCTCATTCAGTTGCCATTAAGTCATTGAAATGTGATCAACTCAATTTGGATCCCACGTGTTGGGAAACCAGTATACCTTACCTTAGGGCATTATCCTGTTTGCCATGTGACCATCACAGGCCTTTTTCTTGAAGTATGCACTTTTAAGGCATCTATATTTTATGTAAAGGGTTTTTACCCAGATATTTTTCTTTTGTGGCTCAGCTAGCATCCAGTTTGTAAGTATAACCAACTTGCTCTAACCTTTGTCAAAATTTAAATAATAACTTTATATTCATTAAATCGGTTATACTTATTTTTAGATCGAACACTGATGATGATTTTTTATAAAAATCGAAAACGTTTTGTTGTGATGTAGCCCTTTTAAGGGATTTTTAATAAAAAAATTTTATACCTTTTACAAAGGATTTCTTTCCAATTTTCTATACAATGTTCTCGTGGAAACACACAAAACTACAGATACTTTAGTTAAACAGTCTGACTTGCATAATTACAGCACAAGAGGTGCAAATAATATCAGAACAGTCAAATATCGTTTGAGTAAATCACAAAAAAACTCAATTGATTTTAACATATTATAATGTCCTACACCTATAAATCCTATGGATTTTAAAAACCTTACAATCAATAAATTTAAAGTCTTTCTGAAAAAATATCTACTGAGATTTGCTTTTTACTCTGTTAGTGAATATTTCGATCATTTTAAAGCAGTATCATGGACATGAATATTGCTCACCATGTTTTCCGATGTTTTATTTTGTAAATGTGCGTGAATGTATTTATATTTCTATATGTTATATTGTATATACACATTATCTCATGTATTTTATATATTGTCAGCTTACTGCCAAAACCGACTAACTCCATTTTTAAAATTTTGAGAGATCTACTTTTTAAACTTTAATTTGAAATTGAAGATCAACTGAATTTAAAAAATTATTTAAGAACTGAAAAATATTTTTGTCATATTTTTCAATTATTAAATCATTATTTAAATTCAGACGATTTTTCATTTCAAATTAAAGCTTAAAAGTTAGATTTCTCAAAACTTTTAAAAATGGAGTTAGTTGGTTTTGGCAGTAAGCCGACGATATATCAAATTGACTTACTACAATTCAACAATTTTTTTTTGTAAACGTAGTCAATAAATTTTTGAATGTTCGAATCTTTTATTCATTGATTTTTTGATTTTTTTGTACATGACCTTTACTTTCACTATTTTCTTGTATTCTTTTGTGGTTTTACCGTTAAAATAAATAAATATACCCTTGATAAATTAGTCTAAGACAAACTGTATATCAATATGATATTCTCTGTTACGGCACATATCCATACAAGGCAAACCCCTCTCCGTGAACCAGCTCGAATGGATAGGCTATGAGCTCCCCTCTCCCCTACATATAAACCGCAAACCGGTTGGATCAAAGAGGGTGAGTTCTGAGCGGGGTTCACTGATGTATCCACTATGTGGAGCTGCTTTGTTGTAATGCACTGTAGCAAAGGTTCACTACAGGACATATATGCCTCATAACGCACTCAACGGGAGTTTATAAATATTTGTAAACGCAACCAAGATGTTTAAAATAATTAACATAACTAATAAATAAAATATAAATGTTAACATTTTGGTATCCTCATATTCCAATTACTTACCAGGGATGCGTGGAATATAGCAAGAAGTTTTAATAATATCTCCAGGTTTCATATTAACAGTGGCCAAAATGTATTTCAATTTATCTCCATATGCAACTAAAGCAACATTTGCAGTGCGACATCCATCTTTAATAATTTTAATAACCTTTTCAGTCTGTACTTTTCCTTCTTCATTTGGTCCAATCCTCTTCCAATCTATCCAATGGTACTTGTGTTTTATTCCACCTCCGATTCCCTTTACAACCATCCTTCCTGTTTTAGGATCTCGACCTCCCAAATTGGTTACATCTAAAGGTTTTACCGTGTATTCTTCAGGATAATGTACTATTCTGCGAAAACAATTTCCACTTCCACCACCAATTGCAGGCAAGGGTACTATTTTTGCTTTATATCGGACACTACTTATTATTGGAGAAATATGTAAATTGTCAAGAACTGGATTTAATTTATATAACGTTCTGGTTAACGAATTCATTTTAGTTTAGAGTTAGTACTATTTTCTATTTTATTTAAAATTATTTTAGAATAAAATAAATGAACATTAAGGTTAGGTTATGCATTGACATTATGACATTTGACATTTAGACAAATACATGAATCACACGATCTTCATGCTGTTCAGCACAACTGGAAAAAATATGGAATTTTTGAATAATATCAATTGTATAACTAGACCAATATTTATTAAAACTGTTTAACAGATGTATATCCTTTTGAGGAACAATGGAAACTCATATGATAAATTTCATATCAACGAATACTTACAAGATTTCAAGAATTTTGTTTTGAAAATTCACATGTGAAACATGTCAACCTGCTCTTGCAAATGTTGGAGAGTGGTTGGAGACCGCTAAGCTAAACGAAAAGAAGAGATTTCAGTATTTGACGTAAAATTTCATTTGTCATTTTCAAATGTCATAATGTCAATGTGACATTTTCTAGTGCCGTTAATTTTTTAATCGTAATAATTAATTGAAATTTGTTGAAAATATTAATCAATTATGAGTTTTAATATAGAAGTGAGAAAAAAGCAGTTGAATAGTTTAAACCAATACATTAATTCAACCAAAGATAAAATCGATTCAGTTCTAAATTACTTAGGATGGACTGCCAAATCAGTCCTGGATGTAAGTATAATTTGGTTATTGTATTTACAGTAAGTGTACTCAAGTGTACTGTTTATTTTTTAGGCTTCTGATAGTATTAGCTGCCCTTTAAACAGAAAACATATAATGCCAATTGAAAAAATTGAGGAACATGTCAAAAAATGTAGCCTTATATCTGCTGGTTACAAAACTAATGAAGACTTCTTGTCAGAAACTCCAGAACCTTCCTCGTCTTTAATTTCATTAGGTAATTAATATAGTAGTAGTTTAATTATTTAGTTATTTTTCTAATTATTTTTTTGCAGATCTATCTAAAAAAATGGAAATATTTAATGAAGCCCAGCGGCAAAACTCAAAGTTTAAATCAGGTTTGTTACATTAATTGTTTAAATATGCATTGTTATCAAATGATAACAACTATTATTTTTTTCAGACTTACTATTTATCCATGTGCCATTCATTGTGTGTTACTGAAATAAAAGTAACACTTTATATCCTTTTTTAAATATCCTTTTTTACCAGAAAAACGAGGTCATTATTAAAAAGCATGCATAAAGCTTATACAGTTTGGCACATTGGTTAGACAATTTAAAAAATTATTGGTGTAAGTTTCTCATAGCACATATTATTTTTAATGTGAATAGATTACCTGTTAACCACTTGAAGTATATAAAATCATACCTATTGGTTAAATTTTATACATCTAATAGTTAAGATGGTATTTTTGCACAAGATACAGTAGAACCCTGATTATCTGAACATTTAGGTATTTCTTATACAGTTATACATGATAAATATATACACATAAGTATACATAATACATATATGAAGGGTACAGGCAAAGAAGGTACCTACTATGTCAATTTTTGCAAAAAATGAGTTTCTGGTTCCCTCTTTGAGCCAGCGATCTCGACTACCATTCTATAAATCAATCACCGCTATAAACTTGTTTAGTCAGGAATAATAACAAATTTTAATTTCCCTAGTGCTAAGAAGGTGGAGAGCCCACGTGGTCCTGGCGAAAAAAGTGCTATATCATGTTGTACACATAGACTGATGCCATCCCTGTAATTCCAGCAAAGGGCCTAGCCGGGTAAGATGGTGAAAAGTGCCCCCAAGCCGATTCGAATTCCATATAGGCCACTTTTTAGCACATATAGAGGATATCACTTTCTGAAATTTTTGACCCCCTAGGTGGTCACGTGACCCCCCTAGAGCCTAATTAAGCTTTTTATGTTTTTATTTTTTATCTCAGCCGCATCGAGAGCTAGCCAAAAACTTTATTTAAAAAATTTGTAAGTTTAAAAAAGATCTATATGAAAAAATTTTTTTTTTAATTTTTGGCGGGAAATTCGAATTTTTAGAACAATTTTAAACTTTTAAATAAGTCTGAAAAAAAAACTAAGACACTCGTTTTTACGAAAATCAATTATAATGTGTATTTTTGCACAATCTTTCACCCTGAAATTTTTCAGATTTTTAAAATTGGTGAAACGTACCTTTAGAAATGAAAAACCGCATTTTTTCGCTTTTTTCGGGTATTTTTTGAAGAAAATCCAGTATTAAAAATCAGAAAAAAAATTTTGCGCATTTAGCATAATTTTTAGATTGTTCAATACCTTCTATGTAAATAATATATTCTTCATTCTTAACGATAAAATCATTAGTTTAAGAGATTTTTGAAGTTAAAACCGAAGGGATATAATGCATTACTCAAAAAAACTCTGCGTTTCATTTTAACTTCAGATATCTCGAAAACTAACGATTTTATCGTTACGAATTAAGAATACATTATTTTCATACAAAGTATTGGAGAATCGAAAAATTGCACTAAAATAGCAATTCCGCCAGTGACGTAGAATTTAGGAAGGGTCAACCAATCATTCTCCCCTGTCGTACGCCTCTGGTAGTAGCCTGAAACATTTGTTTAACATAATTTAGTAGGGTGTATAGTACCTACACTTGCTGCCAAGTATGACAAGGATATGTCGAACAGTTTTTTACTTTTAGCGGGAAATTCGAATTTTTAGAACGATTTGAAAATTTTAAATGAGTCTATAAAAAACTAAGAAACTCGTTCTCACGAAAATAAATTATAATGTGTATTTTTGCACAATATTTTACCTTGAATTTTTTCAGGTTTTTAAAATTGGTGAAAAGTAGCTTTAAAAATAAAAAAACTCATTTTTTCGCGTTTTTTTTTTTCAGAAAACCTAACAAAATCAGAAAAAAAATGTTTTGCGAATTTAACACGAAGTGCTGCTGCTCTGAATTAGGTAAAGATACTAGATGGTTGTTTGTAGATGCTGTAAAAAATCAAATACTAATTTTTTCAATTTTTTTTTTTTCGTATAAAATGCACTGAAAATTCTGAAAACACTTTCTCACGTGTTTAACATAAAGGACTCTTGACCATAATATTTTAAGAGTCAATCAAATAGTCAAATAGATACCATAAAATATCAAAAATCGATTTTTCAAATATTTCTTATAATGCTATGTTTACAAAAAAGCCCCCATGAAACTCTAGAGTTCAGCCTTTACATTATTTCGGCGTATTCAGCTTAGTTTCACAGCGTGATATAATCCATCAAAACAAAATATATAGCAACATCTCAGGAGAGCGAAGTTTTCTGAAGAAGTTATATTTCTATTATATGATTTCAACGAAATATATATATATATAT
Organism: Diabrotica virgifera virgifera; assembly: GCF_917563875.1. Taxonomy (NCBI): domain Eukaryota; kingdom Metazoa; phylum Arthropoda; class Insecta; order Coleoptera; family Chrysomelidae; genus Diabrotica; species Diabrotica virgifera. Next base: position 107,482,251 of record NC_065444.1, read on the forward strand.
ATATATATATATATATATATATATATATATATATATATATATATATTCTAAACAGTTTATTTGTATTTTGTTTAAACATTAGACCAATTTTAATACTTACTACTTTCAAAAAAAAATTTTTAAAATATGTAATACCAAAGATTAAAAGTGGTCACCCATCCAAAACATAACTGCACTCGACACTGCTTGATTCCGGTTGTGGATCGACAACCGCTCAAGTCAGTAGGCTATGATGCGCGTATGTATCTAGGTAGCAGTGGAATAAAATTGACACCAAAATGACATTTAGTCAGATTATATAAAAATAATTCTCAACATTTTTACTGTGCAACATTTACTGAAATAAGTTCAATTCGTGTTTTTATTTAAATTAATTTCAGTAATAGATCTGGACACTTGAAATATTGAAAACAAAAAGTGGTTAAAAAGCAAATTGGAGTCTGTGGAGCCAAGCCGTTTAGCAGTCGTTTACGTGTTTTATCCATTCACAAAAAATACTGGTAAAATAATTTTTCTTTATAATAATTTTACGAAAGAATGACTTGTCTTTATTGCAGTCCTGTATGAAAATGTGTGTTTGTTTACATTGTAAGTGAAAAAAAATGTTGATTAGTTTATAAGGTGGCATATAATTTATGGTCTCATATAATATTTTTCATTGAATCTCAATTTGCGCTAATTTTTTAGTCTAATACTAACTTTAATCTATTTATTTCAGGTTAGTAATGTCTGATAGCACTAGTAAAGGTAAATCATACAAAAAGTACATCAAATGCGGTGCCGATGAAAGAAAAGCTACGTCGTATAAAAAATTCATTGTGTCTGATTCTTTAGCCAATCAAATAAACCAAGTTTTGAATCTAAATAGTGCACTCGGTGATTACATCTGCAAATCTTGTTATACAACGTTTCAATTTTTAAACCCAAAACCAAAGGAACAACAGGATTCATCGCAACAAGAACAATGTTCACAAAGTACACAAACTGATAGTCAAGGTTCAGGACCGATTACTTTGTCACAATCTTCTAGCAATGTCTCAGAGTTCGTACTTGAAGAGTATCCTAAAGAAGAAGAAGAGTGTATAGAATTGCCATTTCCTCGTCCTATTTCGACACATAAATATTGCTTCTTATGTGGAAAATCAACTATTATTGTCAATGTACCCTTTAATGCTCGCAAACAAGTCTTTACATCCAAGAAAATATTTATTCCTGATGGCAACCGGTGTTGTTCTACCCATTTAATAAAAAAACGCTTTTTTGAAGATGAAATAAATAATATTCAAGTATATACACATTATAGTTCAATTAAAAAATCAGACGTCATAAAGCTTCTTGAAAACTTGAGAGTTGATATAGACAAAGAACTAACAGACAAAATTGGCGAGTGCTCTCTATCCGAAGAGCGTTTACTTATTTTTACTGGCTTAACTTGGGAAAATATTATTATGCTACGTGATATGATGACGTCACTGAGAAATACGGAATCGAGAAATATAATTCAAGCATTGGTCGTATTTCTTTTTAAATTACGATCAGGAAACTCAAACAACACAATTGCAGCTGTACTTGGACTTGAGCGCCCTCAACAAGTATCGGATTTTTCTGCATCGATTTTAAGTTCTTTTGAGAAAGATGTTTTGCCATCTCGTTTTGGAATTCAAGCTGCTAATCGACAACATTTAATCGACCAAACCGCGCCGGTTGCCAAAATATTGTATGATATTCGGGGCGATCAGCTAGGTCTCGTATGTGATGGCACATATCTCCGTCACGAGAAAAGCAGTAATAATGAATATCAAAGAAAATCATACTCTGGACAAAAAAAAGCTCCTCTGTGTAAACCTTTTACAATTTGCACTACCAATGGCTACATCATAGACATACTCGGCCCGTACTATGCAACTGACAACGATGCTAAAATTCTTGAGAGTATTCTCAATGACCCAAATGGATTGATAACGCTTTTGCAGGAAGGAGATAAATTTTTTTTGGATAGAGGGTTCCGCGACGTTATACAAAAACTGTCAAACCTTCAATTTCAAGCACTGATGCCTGCATTAAAGGGAAAAAGGAAGCAACTCACAAGTATAGAAGCCAATGAGTCACGTATGGTTACAATGGTTCGTTGGGTTGTCGAAGCTGTACATTAGGGTGGAGCGCTGTTATATGGGGAAAAATGAAATAACAATTTTCACAAACGCGGGGTGCGGAATCGATGCTACTGTGGGAAAGGATTCGAAAAGTTAATTGTCATTGTTTTATATTTTCACTCTAAAAACTGCCCCAACGTGATTTTAATTTTGAAATTATAAAAAAAAAATTTTTTGCCTTTTTACATACGCGGGATGCGGTATCAATTCGCTTTTAGGATACGAACCGAAAACTTCAATAACACTTCTTTCTATTTCTATTAGAATAACTGCCCCGACGCTACTGAAATTGGTCTATTTTGAATTTGCAGGCCAACCCCCAACCTAACGGTGCAAAGAAACAGTTATAACCTGTCACACGAGTGGACCTTCACTCTCCCACTACAGTTCAATTCTAAGTAGGTATTAATTATTCACTCACTATCTATTCAGTACTGTTTCGATAATCGGTTGGGTTAGTACCGTTTTCTGTAGCCTCAAAGCTTAATCGTCAAAGTTTAGTGTTGTGACAAATTTTGTGTGAATTCGTTTACTGTTGTTATAAACAACTATGGCATTACTTCTGAGTGAAGTATCTTGTCCAATATTTGTTTCTGGCAGTGAGCTCCCCAAAAATGTTTTACCTACGTTTAAATATATAATGAAGTTGTTTATATTCGTATCTCAAAACTATAAAAGACAGTATAAAAACTGTGTGCGGAAAATCAGTGAAATTGTGACGGAAAGAGTAGAGGAGATGTGGCGCAAAGCTTCAATAGCAATCGTAGAACACAAAACAATATTATCTAGAATTATAGCTTACCACGATAAGTATAAAACATTATTGAAACCTTATAACGGCAGGAAGGACGAAGACGGTTACAAAGCGAAGCTGTTCAAGTTTGGTGAGGATAGCAAGAAATTATTTGATATTGCTACTTGCAAATGTTTAGAGTTCACAGATTGCAACTGTCCTAGAAACCGAAAAATTCCACTACCAGAACGAAATTTCTTAATCGACCAAGGAACTGACCGTAAAATGATGATTGGCAGTTTAGATCGTGAAACGACCAAAAAAAATCAGATGAATTTACATAGATTACACCAACAAAAGCAACGTGAAGAACAAAGAGCCTTGCAAATCGAGGTGGAATCTATTTCTAGTACCTCTAAATCACCTACAACTTCAAAGGCACGATCGAATGTTCAGCAGACAGATACATTAAAGAAAAATGATGAAATTGAGGACTTCCAATCGCAATCTCTTATTTCCACTACTTCACTCACAATGACTGATGTCACATTTCCGGTTGTTGCCAGAACATTAGATCGTTATGGGGTTTCAGATCGTGCTGGTGCTGCAATAATTTCTGCAGCTTTACAAGACATTGGTCTTATTACAGAGAGCAATTCATCACGGGTTATAGACCGAAGCAGAGTTCGAAGAGCTAGTTCTAAAGCTAGGGCTACTATCTCAGATGAACCTACAATTTTTGATACTGACACTATCGGATTATTTTAAGATGGTAGAACGGATAAAACGTTAATACACGAAGATGGTCGTAGAAGAGTGACTCAGGAGGAGCATATTACCATATTGAAAGAACCGGACTCTGAATAACTAGGCCATATTTCTTTGAAAACTGGTGACGCCAAAACGATTTGTAACTCTATTTCTGACATTCCTTTCCTCCAAGTCTATCGATGCAAATCAAATAATGGCTATTGATTGTGATGGGACTGCTCTTAACACAGGAATCAAAGGTGGCGTTATTCGTTTATTGGAAATCAAGTTTCAACATCTACTCCAATGGCTCATATGCCAACTACACGCTAATGAACTGACGTTGCGTCATCTTTTTCAACATCTAGATGGCACAACAAGTGGACCAAAAGGTTTCATAGGTCCCATTGGCAAGGCTGTTACTAACTGTGAAGTATTACCAGTTGTTCCGTTCGATGCAATTCAATGTGCGTTGCCCGATATTACCAAATCGACACAAGAGTTAAGCACCGATCAACTATATCCACTGCAAATATGTCAGTATATCAATAGTGGACATTGTGATGCAAGTTTTGCGAAAAGAAATCCTGGTAAATTAGTTCACTCTAGATGGTTGACAATGGCGAACCGGATTTTGAGATTATACGTCTTAAGTTAAAGTCCGTCAGAAAACCTAATCATATTAAGCACATTTATTTTAACGGTGTATGCTCCTATGTGGTTTAAGATCAAGACTGAGCCAATTTGTATTTTTGGTGCCAAATATTTACATGATACAATAAAACTGTCGCGCTATTTGCCAAACCATTTGAAGGATGTTATTGACCCAGTTATACAAAGAAATGCATTCTTTGGCCATTCAGAGAATATACTACTAGGAATGTTAGCCGACAACAGAGAGTACGTCAGAGAACTTGCACTCCGCCGAATATTGAAGATCAAAGAGACATCAGAGATCGGAGTCTTCCGTATTTTCCAGGTACCTACCTTAAATATGGATGCTGATGATTATATCGATCAGATAGATTGGAAAACCAAGACAGAACCTCCACTTACGAAGAGTATTAATACCGAAATAATATCTCAGGCAATCATAGAGCCACAGCTTGTGGAAAATGAAATCCTGAGAAATATCAGAAAAATTCCGTGTCACACACAATCCACTGAAAGGTGTGTCAAATTAGTTATAGAAGCAAGTGCTGCCGTCTGTGGGTCACAGAGGAGAGACGGATTCATTAAGAATAAACTCAAATCATGCCTTTTGATGCCTAAGTTTGATACTAAGAGAGACTATAGTTCATAGCGATTTTAATGTTATTCTTCAATTTGTAACTATTTATATTTTTTATTTTATATTAACTATTTATTTTTTTTTCCTCATATTATAGTTCTAATAGCTCTAATAAGTGAATAAAAAACATCATCGTTGACTCTATCAAATTAAAAAAAAAATTAAGAAATTCTAAAATTTCAATCGCAGTGGGGCACTTTTTAGACTGAAAATACGAAAAAATGTCATTTAAGTTTTTCATTCGAAAATGGAAGACGCATCAATTCCGCACCCCGCGAAAATGAAATTCGAAAAAATAAATTTGTGCTCCACCCTACTGTACATGGTGTAATAAGCCAAAAGTATAAACTTCTGCATAATCAGTTCGATAACAAGATGATTCCCAACGCAGCTCTATATTGTAAGATAGCGGGTTTTTTGATAAACACATTTGGAAAGAGATACGTTTCCGAAGTTTCAAGTAAAAACGAAATAATTGCACAAATCAACAAAATAAAAAGTTTAGAGAATACGTTGCTTCAAGAATGTGAAGAAAATAGATGGGGTAGGCGGAAAACTTTATTTCAACCACTCCAGTCCAATGATGTTTTAGATTTCCCCGAAATGACAGAACAAGATTTAATAACTTTCTTCACAGGTACATATCAACTGAAACAATCAATTTCATATTTGGCCGAGTTAATTACTGAAGATAATAAAGTGGATCTACAGTTCTTGAAAGAAACTGCAGACATAATTAAAATTCAAGTTCGTTCGAGACATATAAAGGCTTAAACATACAACTGTTACATTCACTATCAGCCTCATTCAATTGGTACCAGTGGAATCAAACGCCATTATTGCGATTGCGCAAATGGTGCCAGAACAATAGGATGTTGCTCACATGTAGCCGCTATCATCTACTACTTATCAAATGCAAGATATCTAGCTAAAATTGTAAATCCAGCAAAAATACTAGCAAACATATTTGATTCCAATGTTATACCTGTTATAAATGAAGACAGTGATGAAGATTGAATGCAAAAACGATATTAAACTATTGCAACAGGGCCATTTCGCTCCCTACAAAAAATATAAGTAAGTACTTTTTTTAATGTTAGCAATGGAAAACTTTTTTCAACATAGGTTATTAAATTAAGTTAAAAATTTTAGATTACGAGGTCAAACAATTATTTCGACGTAACTCTCCAATGCTCAATCAATAGTGTCCAAATAGTGTTCCGTCATCATCTAGTATAACATAGAACAATGTCCAAGTGGCTTGGTCCCGGCTAGGATTTGTAACAGTTTCTAGCATCGGCGTCGACTGTATATTCAATTTATGTATTATAATATTATGTATATTGTTGCACTTATGTAAATAACTTCAATAAATATCTTTTTTAAAATACTGTTATAACTAATACGTACTATTAAGTGGGTTCTATAATATTATTATAGAATGTATTCATTATGTATATCGTTTATAAATATACAGGGTGTTTCATTAATAATTAGAAATATTTTAATAGTAGATTCTTGGGCTCAAAAGATTAAGATCCAATAACCAAATACCCAAATCACTTAAATAAAATGTGGCTAGTTACAAGGTGTTTTATTAATCAATTAAAAAATTATATTTGTACCCAGTACTTTAAGATTGTTTGACATATCCTTGTCATATTTGGCAGCAAGTGTAGGTACTATACACCCTACTAAATTATGTTAAACAAATGTTTCAGGCTACTACCAGAGGCGTACGACAGGGGAGAATGATTGGTTGACCCTTCCTAAATTCTACGTCACTGGCGGAATTGCTATTTTAGTGCAATTTTTCGATTCTCCAATACTTTGTATGAAAATAATATATTCTTAATTCGTAACGATAAAATCGTTAGTTTTCGAGATATCTGAAGTTAAAATGAAACGCAGAGTTTTTTTGAGTAATGCATTATATCCCTTCGGTTTTAACTTCAAAAATCTCTTAAACTAATGATTTTATCGTTAAGAATGAAGAATATATTATTTACATAGAAGGTATTGAACAATCTAAAAATTATGCTAAATGCGCAAAAATTTTTTTCTGATTTTTAATACTGGATTTTCTTCAAAAAATACCCGAAAAAAGCGAAAAAATGCGGTTTTTCATTTCTAAAGGTACGTTTCACCAATTTTAAAAATCTGAAAAATTTCAGGGTGAAAGATTGTGCAAAAATACACATTATAATTGATTTTCGTAAAAACGAGTGTCTTAGTTTTTTTTTCAGACTTATTTAAAAGTTTAAAATTGTTCTAAAAATTCGAATTTCCCGCCAAAAATTAAAAAAAAAATTTTTTCATATAGATCTTTTTTAAACTTACAAATTTTTTAAATAAAGTTTTTGGCTAGCTCTCGATGCGGCTGAGATAAAAAATAAAAACATAAAAAGCTTAATTAGGCTCTAGGGGGGTCACGTGACCACCTAGGGGGTTAAAAATTTCAGAAAGTGATATCCTCTATATGTGCTAAAAAGTGGCCTATATGGAATTCGAATCGGCTTGGGGGCACTTTTCACCATCTTACCCGGCTAGGCCCTTTAGTAAATAAAGGAGTTTTTGTTAGTGTATAAATAATAAACAGGAGATAGTCTTAATCTTTAAAACCATTTTTCTCGAAACTTACTATTTTGGCATATCACCTTCTTTGCCTGTACCCTTCATATATTAATATATACCTACTCTATAAAAAGTAACAGAAAAAATAAATCTCATGTTTAAACTAACTTATTGTTCAACCTTCTGACATTCAGTGCAAATTAAAAATATCAACAAGTTCCGAAGATTCTTGTTGTTCAAGTCTAATAGAATATTAGCAGCTTTCTCAGTCACTTGATTAGTTACTATTTTTGATTGATACAGTCCCATCATTTCCTATGCCTTGACTCTCATTTTCAGGGAATCAGTTTGAAAGGTTCTTTTATTTTCAAGTATCTGTGAAAAAAACTCTGCTTGCTTAGCATACATAGCCCCAGAGATTGTTACACCCTCTGATCTTTTCTGAGAAACCACTTAGTTGGAAAGTGCTTCATCAAGTTGTTGAAAAATGGATCTTTTCAATATTTTCGTGTAGATATGTCTGTAAAAGAGTCAAACTGGGTTATAAAATTGTATAGATTCACTTTGTATTTATTGATATTATGTCTTTAAAAGAGTCAAACTGGTTTATAAAATTGTATAGATTCACTTTGTATTTATTGATATGGCATATTGTTACTTGCCAAATTGATAGATTTGTGATAATGAAGCAATGTTGTTCAAAAGTCAATCCTTTCAATGATTTTTGTGCAGACGTTTTTAACAGTCAGACTTAGATATACACTTTTGTAGAATTATATATTGTTTACTTACCAACTTTATAGATTTGTGATAATGATGCAACATTTTCATCTTTCCACTTATGTTTAAAATCTCATGATTGTTCAATATTGTAAAAGCATTTCTGTCATTTTGAAAACGACATGTGTCATATGTTTACCCTCTTTTGACCAAGAGAAGAAATCCTCAACCCATGATAATTTCTTTTTAACCTTCGGATGACCAAGTGGGGGAAATTGTGACCCCAGCGTATGTTTTTCTGTAATAAACTCAAAAGTATTTTCAATTTTTAACTCATTATTTTTTATTTGACTTTAATATCATTCTAGATATCCTCATATTTTGAAATAAAAAAATTCCCTATACAGTGGAACCCCGATAAGTCGGCCCCCGATAACCCGGAACTCCGGCTAACCCGGACTGATTTTTATCAGACAAACATTTCAACAATAAAAATGTATTGCTGTTACAAAATCTCGTGAACCTAATTCATTCATTTGGTGACGTCAATATACGAACGAAACAATTGAATCCGACATTACTGAAAATATCAGGGTGCAGATGGGACCCTGTCGTGCAATTCGCAGCAAATAAAATAGTCGTATGTTTTTTGCTTCATTTTATTTCGGTTATACATACGCATTTTCAAGGTTCACGAGGTTTTGTACCAACTCTATGTAATATAATATTTGAGAGATAATGGAACCGGATTGAACTACATTTACCATAGTAAAAATGACTCATGGCACACCACATTCATTGTGGTGTTATCGAAAACAGACACCTGTATTATCCTTTATTTATTTGAAACTTTCTTAGCATTGTTTAGAAAAGACTATTAAAATTCTTTTTTTAACAATGGTCTTAGTTATCATTGTTATTAAATAACATAACATCAGAGACGGTATTGTGTGTAGTAAAGTCGTATTGTTCGCTTCGGTTTTGTAATCGTTCGTAAATTTATTCAGATTTTGTGTTTGCGTGTCTTTTGTCTATAAGGGCAACAAAACGTAAAAATGTTGTAGTGACAATGGAAAAGAAACTAGAAGCATTAAGTAGAATTGATAAAGGTGAATCTTGCAGCATTAAATTATGGTGTCGGTACATCTCCAGTATCGGATTGGAAGAAAAATAGAACTAAAATCGAAGAATTTTTTTTCAAAATGATAACAAAAGACAGTTTGGACAATCGGTGCAAAGCTAATAAAGCTAAGAATGAGACATTTGACGACGCTTTGTATGTGTGGTTTTGTGTGGAATGCGAACGTGGTTTACCAGTGTCTGTGTGACAATTATAACGGAGTTTATCTGTAAGCATACCATATTTTATTAATTTTTACCATTTTCTCCGGCTAACCCGGATTTTCGATAACCCGGATCGGCCGCGGTCCCAATTAATCCGAGTTAACGGGGTTCCACTGTATTTTACGAATAAAAAATATATTCTGAAGTTGATGTTTAGTAAAATACCGTCTATTATGTGTAATTTCAAGTAGTTTTACGCTAATGACGTCAACTTTGCAAAGTAACAAGACACTTACTCAACATACAGACTACACATGACACTAATACTCATGTTGTGACTGGCTGAATGACATAAAGTCCATGCCAAAAAAAACACTTCATACACTTCATTTTTTTGTTGATTGTCATTTTTGACCTGGGGTCATTCCCCCCCCCCCCTTGGTCATCCGTGTAACAAAAAAAGGTTGGTCATTGGAAGGTTAACATCTTATTCTTTTAGGGCTCAATTAAGCAAAAATCATATTTAAAATTATTTCCCCCCTCCCTCCCACATATGCTGCGCAATTTGTACTGGAAGATACATTTTATAAAAGTATATTGCAAATAAACCAGAAATTATTAGTGCCTATAACTTGTGAATAATTAAACTTAAATGTAATATTGTCACTGTAATGGGTTTTTATAAAAAAAAAATATTAGAATAGTAACAGTAGGTAACCTGAATATACTTCTTGTGTTGATGGCTTAAAAAAGGCGCACATTCACAGAACAAGAAACTAAATCAACATAATACTTTGAAACCGTTTAAATCAAACAAAGATAGCCAACCGACTAGAGAAAGAATAGCTGATTGTGACAACTAAAGTTTGAACTATTGAAAAAGCCCTCAATATTTAAAAAATCAATTATAAAGTCATATATCTTGTGAGATATATTGGGCAAAAGAGGGTTAAGAATATAGCGGAGTAGTGATTCTTCTCTAGTGCACAACTAAATCCCAACCATGCGAAGTAACAGGCAGTGGTACATAATAAGTAAATGACTTCCGGGGATTCCCCAAGCACTGTTGCTATCGATGTTGCATTATGCGTCTCCCTCACAGTATATAGAATTTCCATCAAGTAATTTACAGTGAAACTATTTGGATAAAACCTCAAAAATGCATTTTCTGTAATGGATAATGTGCGGCTCTGATAATTTGTGCACGGATAATTGGGGTTCTATTGTAACGTATAACATTACAATAATTTTTCACTCCAAATTACACTTTCAAGCAGATTTTACAAAATCAGATTTAAACAATTTTTAAAGGTCAAAAAGACTTTTGAAAAGTTACTGTGGTTATTGTTAAGGATTTATTCTGCCAAATAATTTATAATGAAATATTAAGTACTTCTGGGAAATTTAAAAGATCAAAGTGTAAATGAAATTTCCAGAAAATTTTGTTTGTTTAAAAAATTTAATATTGTGGCCCCTACAAAACATAATATAGATGTCTAAGAGGACAAAATATTGTATGTCCGTTTTTGTTTAAAATGAGATAGTCCCTGGTCTATGCCAGTTGAAATGAAATCTTTATTGTGCTCAAATATTGTATGTCCTCTTAGAACGGTTTGATAGTTACTAAAGTAGCGTTAACTGGTTGACTGCCACATATAAAATACATAACACTTCTTGAAGGCCTAAGCTATACTGAATCAATTATGTCATATGGTGCATTTGACTCCAGAGTTGAGTCATCGGTCTGTAAGTGGAAACCGTTGTGACTAAACTGTTTTGTCACCAGTTTTCAACATATTTAGACAAAGCAACGGAGACCTAAAAAGAACAAAACCCAGGAATTTTGTGCAGTAAGATGAATCGTTATGCAACTTTTTGCATTCAATTCGAGAGTGTCAGGCAATTTTGTGAACTAAATTGATCTCCGGCAAACATTTGTGTGCGTGAGAAAATGCATTTTCAAAGTGCATCTCGACGAGATGGAAATGAAACATTTAGAACTCAGGAAATATTGATGGAAATGAGTTAAATTTTTATATTTGGGGGTTTTGGAGTCAGTGAACACAAATTTCATGACGGCGATGGTCTCCGAGGTACCTGGTTCTCAGGGTGGAGCTCGTCGCCTGGGACGATCGAATAATTCGAGGGGCGATCGAATAATTGCAAAATGAAGATTGGATTGAAAAACTGAAAAATACGCGTTTAATATTTTTCAAAAATCTATCGAATGACACTAAAGACGACCCCCCCACTCCATCCCCTGGGGGTGGGGTGAGGGTAACTTTAAAATCTTAAGTCAAGTCATTTATTCATGTCAATATACAAAAGTACTTACATACGTCGAAAAATAGTATACAACTTTGGTTCACAGATATAAAATACAAATATAAAAACACAAGATATAAAATACAAGTATAAAAACACAAGGCATAATATGAAATAATACACACATCAATTAAGACAGACACTTTCTGGGTTCCTAAGAATAAAGTACAATTCAACAATTCACAACCCAGTTCCAAACATTAAAGTTAAAATTTAAAAATTCATCACTGCTGTAAAATGCTTGGCCCATGAGAAAATTCTTTAGTTGTTTTCTAAATTGTAAAGTTGGCAATTCAGTAATTTCAGTAGGCAACTTGTTGTAGAATGTTAAACCATATGAGTTTGGTCCGTCTCTACTTCTTTGGAGCCTGGTGTAGGGCAGTATTAAGGCATGCTTATTTCTGGTTTCATATTGGTGTACATCCTCATGTCTTTGATGACAATCTATATTTTGTTTCACATGAACAAGACTCTCCAGAATAAATAGCGAAGGCAGAGTCAGTATGTGCAGTGCAACAAATGCTTGCCGACATTCTTTCTGATAGGACAGGCCAGCAATTATCCTTACTATTCTTCTCTGAATACGAAAGACATCTTTGGCTCCAGCACTGTGACCCCATGCCAAAATTGCATAGCTGATATGTGAATGACACAGTGCAAAATAGGCCTGTTGTAAAGTGAACTGAGATACACACTCAGAAAGTCTTCTAATCAGAAAAGTTGTAGTTCCTAACTTAGCAACAAGGGACCGTGTATGAGCCTTCCAACATAATCCTGCATCCAAGTAAACTCCCAAAAATTTTATTTGTTTGTCTGCATCTCCGGATGGAAGCTGTCTTGTTGAAAAAATCAAAGACTGGGTTTTATTGATGTTTAGAAGCAACATATTTGCTGCAAACCATTGTTCTGCATTATCTTGTGCTTGCTTTGATGCCTCTATTGCTGCCTTACAATCCCAATCTTTGCAGGTAATAGTAGTATCATCAGCAAAAAGAGTAAATGAACTGGTAAGGTCCATCTGTGGAAGATCATTAATATAAATTAGAAACAAAAGTGGTCCCAATATTGAGCCTTGAGGTAATCCAATATTTATAGCTCTCTCCGCCGACCTCACAAATTGCTCATGACAGTGTCTGCCGACACTCAGATCATTGCAATGCTACTATCTCCAAACCCATATCTCTCCAATTTCCTGAGAAGCAGTTCATGTGAAACACAATCAAAAGCTTTGCTCAGGTCACAAAATGTAGCCGACAGATAGCAACTCTGCTCAAAAGCCTCTTGAATCTTCATCACTAAGTCCATGATGGCTTTTGTCGTATTTAGACCCCTCCTAAAACCAAACTGACTATTTGTGAACAAATTTTTGGATTCAAAGTACTTAATAATCATTGCTGCCATACATTTCTCAAATACCTTTGATATTATAGGAAGGAGTGATATTGGCCTATAATTGGATGGGTCGTCATTGTCACCCTTTTTATAGATCGGTACCACCACTGCTTTTTTGAGCAGATCAGGAAAGATGCTTTCCTTAAAGCAGTGATTTATAAGTGTTGTTAATGGACCAGCAATGAGATGTTTCACTCCTTTTATTATGTTAACCGAGAATCCAAAGTAGTCTCTACTTTTCTTGTTCGCCATATTTGTTAAAATGTCTCTGGTTTCAACGAGAGAAACATCTTGGAAGAAAAATTCTTCCCCAAACATGGTGACATTAAAATCCAAGGGATTGAAAAAGGAGGGTTGAATCTGGGTTTGCAAGTTACAGGCGACATTAGTGAAGAAGTCATTAAATTCATTAGGTGTAATTTTTGTTTCTAACTTACTTTTAGACTTGTTTCTGTGTTCATTGATGATATCCCACATACACTTAACTGGATTGGATGCAGTTGAAATAAGGTTATCATTGGCCTTTTGTTTAGCAGATTTTATTGCTAATTTGTAATATTTTTTGTGATTTGCTAATAGAGTTTTCTGAGCCAATGTAGGAAACTCATCATACTGCTCCTTTAGTAAGTAGAGTGTTTCCCTCATGGACTTCAAATCATCGTTGAACCAGTTTATTAGTCGACTTTGATCTCTACGTTTTTAAAAGAGTGTAAGAAAGCCTTACTTAATTTATTATGAAATGCAAAGAATTTAGCTTCAGCAGACAAGTCAGAATCTTTTAGAAACTCCCATTTTAAACCTTCAACATATGAGAAAAAAGAACATTTACCCTTTTGTGTAATTGGTCTAAAAACAGATCTAACAAGTGCTGGATGATTACCACTAGTAGGCACAAGAAAATCCAGAAGCTGGCCACAATGATCAGAGAGTGCAGTCTCAACAACCTCCAGATTACAGTCATGATGATCCAAACTCAGAAATATATTGTCCAGACAATTATTCCCCCTTGTAGGTTCAAAGACCAACTGGGATAGTCCAAAAGAGGAAAACAAGCTACATACTTCAACACATTCTCGAGTCGTAGACAGAAAATTCACATTGAAGTCCCCCACAACTAATAGATTACCTTTACCATGAACTATAGTCAATGCTTGCTCCATTATTTCCAGAAAAATATCCAAAGAAGCAGATGGTTTCCTGTAAACTGAAATTACATATAATTTAGATGTTTTTAAGAAAATACAACATATTTCCACGCATTTTACAACAGTCATGGCATTTACTTCATTTATTAATTTAAAATCATACATGGATTTAAGAAAAATAGCTGAACCTCCCCCTATGCTGTCTCGGCAACTAGCTGCAGCCAGTCTATAGTCGGTTATATGTAAGGCTTCAATCTCTCCATTTGTGTGCCAATGCTCTGTTACACAAACAATGTCACAATTTTTGTCAGCTAGGAACATTTCAAATTCATTTGTTTTATTCCTCATTGAATGTATATTTATGTGAAATAGCTTTAGTTTATTCTTGTGTTTTGCACCACCATCAGGCTCTTGACACTTGGATGCAGCATCTTTTTTAAATGGAAGGTCATCTACAGCATTTGGTTTTATGACCTCATCACACTCGCTTGCTTTTACTTTTAAAAATTTCCACCTCTATTGTCAAATAAATCTTTATACCTGTTCATGTGAAATCTTTTTACCCCTACACCAGCTGGCCAGAAGTCAGGTTGATACTTCTTGTCCTTGTGGTTAAAAGGAGCAGATACTACGAAACGCTTTAACATATGTTCCTGGCTAGGCAATTCTTTTACTGTGATGATAGTTTCTTCCATACCACGTTTCTCCTTTAGGAATTTATAAATATCATCTTCTGTGGAAGTTCTTCTAATTCTGTACAAGTATAACCATACCTTACTCTGTTCTCCCAGGAAACCTCTGTTATTTTCATCTAGACTTATCTCTGCAGTACCAATATTTCTTTTTGTTTTCCATTTTTCCCTTCGTCTGTTTACCATTTCTACAAATCCACTATTTTCACATGACTCATTATCATTTTGCACTTCATCATTTACTCCATTACTCTCCAAATTAAAGGTTTTTCCTTTTGGTTTATTTTTATTAGATTTGTTGTTGACGTTGTCAGCTGTCAACTGTTTTGGTGCAAATGATCTACTGCTTGCTACCATCTGACTGTATGTTTTATCTACTGTTTGTGTAGGCAGCATGTTCTGTGTCGACATCAAAGTGGGTTCACTTGTTGTTGGTTCACTTTCACTTTTTTTCTCACTTTGTTGATAATTACTGTTTACAGTTTTTTGATCAGTGGTTTTTACAGTTACATTTTTTTCTAAAAAGTTGATTCTTTGCAACAATAATCTATTGTTTTCTTTTAGAATACCATTTTTATCTTCCATCTCAGTAATCAGTCGTTTTAGCAACTTATTTTCTACCTTTAATAGATTTTGGCCGTCTTCTGGTGCTTCTACTTCATTAAGGTTCTGTTCAGTTTTTTCACAGCATTTTGTCAGGTTCTTCTCACAAACTTCTAAACCACCTCTTTTTGCGCAGCTTGGGAGGAACACATTGTAACACCATTTGCACACTACTATTTTGCACTCTTTCTTTATGCAACATTTATAATAAATTGAAAAATTATCTCCATCAACTGAACGTGCGTCTTCATCGCCCGCCATCTTGACAACCGCTCTGGTTCTTAAACGGAAACGCCCATTTGTTATTACAGATTTGGATTATGTAAAAATAAGCAACTTCTATTCGAGAAATTTTTTCGAATTGTGGATAGATGGCGCTATAATCGGAAAAAACGATTTATCGTGATACCATAGGTGAATTATAGAAATGGTCTAATATCTCGAGAAATAGATACACTTCCGAATAAAATACCAAAAAATACGTATTTAATATTTTTCAAGAACCTATCGAATAACATCAAACACGACTCTCCACTCCACCTCCTGGAGGTGGGGTGGGGGTTAACTTTAAAATCTTAAATGGGAATCCCCCATGTTTTATTGCAGATTTGGATTCCTCATGAAAAAATAAGTAATATTTATTCGAAACATTTTTTAGAATTGTTAATAGATGGCGCTAATAAATAGTGTTTTTCCGATTATAGCGCCATCTATCCATAATTCGAAAAAATGTCTCGAATAAAGGCTGATTCTCATTATAACGCAAGGCAAGTGCTCGGCATGGGTAAGGCATCGGCTCGGCAAGATACATTTTACATAGAATCTTATGCACTGCACAGGATGTAATTCACACTATGCGTGCCAGGCATGCGACGTTCTTTTCGAAACAATCTTTGCCGAGCACGTGCCTTGCCGGTTCCTTGCACGTCTAATGAGAATCAGCCTTTAAGGTTACTTATTTTTACGTAAGGAATCGAAATCTGCAATAAAAAAATGGGGGCTCCTATTTAAGATTTTAAAGTTACACCCCACCCCACCTCCAGGGATTGGAGTGGAGGGTCGTGTTTTATGCTATTCGATAGGTTCTTAAAAATATATAAAAGACGTATTTTTTGGTTTTTTGTTGGGAAGTGTATTTCTCGAGATATTTCCGTTTCTACAATGTACCTGTGGTGTCACGAAAAAATCGTTTTTTTTCCTATTATAGCGCCATCTATCTACAATTCTAAAAAATGTCTCGAATAAGAGTTGCTTACTTTTACGTAAGCAATTCAAATCTGCAATAACAAATGTGGTTTCTATTTAAGATTTTAAAGTTACCCCCACCCCACCTCCAGGGGGTGGAGTGGGGTGGTCGTGTTTAGTGTCATTCGATAGATTTTTGAAAAATATTGAACAAGTGTTTTTCAATTTTTCGATCAAATCTTTATTTCGCGAATTATTCGATCGTCCCGTGCGACGTCCCAGGCGACGAGTTCCACTTTGGGCACCAGGTATCTCGGAGACCATCGCCGTCATGAAATTCGTGTTCAGTGACCTCCAAAACCCCCAAGTATAAAAATTGAACTCATTTCCGTCAATATTTCCTGAGTCCACAAAAATTTTTGCCGGAGATCAATTTAGTTCACAAAATTGCCTGACACTCTCACGAATCGAATGCAAAATGTTGCATAGAGATTCATCTTACTGCACAAAATTCCTAGGTTTAATGCTTTGTTGCCTCGTCTAGTTAAAGACATGTCCTTTAACAACACGATAAATTTAGAGCTCAAAAAAAATTTAGGCATGGGTGCAACAGGGAGGTTGATACTGGTAGAATTCAGGCCACACCATTTTATAGTAAATCTAGTAGAAGATATTGAGTTATTCGCTTCATTTTGAGTTACAAAAAGAAATTTTATTTATTAACAAGTTGTAACTGGCGCTTAGATCAGTAGATGATGTGTGCATTGTTGATTTTCTTCTTGTAGCTTGCACCACCTTAAAAATATTCAATACTGAACACTGTATGTTACTTATATAATTGAATAACAAAAAAAATATTTTTAAACCATGATTCAATTAGAGAAAAATGTAGGTACCTATAGGTTAGTCCAGTGTTGAAAAAGTTAAAAAAAAAACTGAAAAAATAGTCTACTGTTTTGCCAACTATTGTTTTTGAAAAAATTGTTATGGGAAGTCTAGATTGTTGGTCATGGTAAAAAATCTTTTTCTGTTATTTGTTTTATATTCATTGTGTCTATCATATAGATTTTTCATTCTGGGTGTTTTGAATAACAACTTTATGAAATAAATTACAAGTAATTAAAATTAAAAGAAAAGATCAAAAGATTTAAGCTACTACAAGGAACAAATAAATGATCTCAAATTCATATTTATTTTATTTCTTGCTACAATAACTCTGAATGTATTTTGGGCTCATTTTTTATAGTTATACTGTTTTTTATTAGTGTGGAATCAAATTGATGCAGATCCAAAAACGAGTGATAGACTTCTATCAACATATTCACCTGATGAAAGGTTAGCAATTTATGATTATTGTGTACAAAGTACACAAGGTCCACCAGTACCAGAAGAAATTAGTATGTAAGTATTAGAAAGTTTCTAAATATTTATATATGCAAAAAGTTGGCTAGATACTTCTTTTCAATTTGGCTAAACTGTGACTAGTGTGTAAACTGTGTTTGTAGTAAGCAACAGCATAGTACATTTTGACTAACATCAGTTTAAATTACTATCTCCTAAGTTTGATCAATTATTTTAACACAGAGTGTGAACTAACCAGTTTTAATTTTTAAAACGTTTTTAGATATATGTTTTTTTTCTGTCTCTTTATCACTTTGTCCGAAAAATCTTGTAGTCGATTTTAAACATATTTCCCGACTAGCTAGGGCTGTGAAATTTTCAGAATAGCAATGACAATGCAATATTCAACAGCCTTTACATGGATGTATTGAGTTTTATTCCAAAAAATCATAGTTATTTTAATACTGTTGCACTAGAACTTATATGCCAAGTATTTATCTCCATACCTAACATCCAATATGGTCTAGTGCAGGGGTTCTCAATCTATGGTACATGTACCACTGGTGGTACATTTCATTAGGTGCGGTGGTACACAAAACGCGAAACCACAGCCAAAATCCAGCATATTTGTAGTTAATTAAATTACCTACCTCCATACATACTTCAGTTACATGGTACCAAAAATAATTATAAGCATTTTGGTGGTACATGGCTCAAAAACATTGAAAACCACTGGTCTAGTAAATAGGATATCTGGCTTTCACCCAGGAGGCTGGGGTTCGATTCCCAGTATTGGGTTTCCTTTTTTGTTTTTAAAATGAACATTTTGACTTAAAAATAATAATTGTGTTTATAATACTTTTTTTATATTGTGTCCTATAAATAATAAAAACGTGGTATTATAAAAAGTTCTTTTTTATAAAAGTGTAATTGTTAGGTATATATGGGATTGTAAGTTTGTCCAGGAGAACATGACATTGTCTTTTAGTTTAGAAGTTCCTTTAGCAAAGCCGAAATACTTGAGAGATGAGGAATATAACTTATACATATAACCTTAAATAAATTATCATTCCAAGAATACTTTGAAGTTCTTTATTTGATAGTTTTTTTTAAATTTTTTATGGCTGAAATTTATCATAGTCAGGACTCACTCCTTCTATTCCAAATATATTTCCCAAATATCTTACTTCGTTAACCCTATACTGAATATTTTTCTCATTTTACCATTGAGCTGTCTTGTCCTATATTTAAATCCATATCATGTTGCTCCTTCCCCCAAAAGTCAACAATGTTTAGTAAACATGCCGTATTGTTTTTCCTTGTTTAACTTATTGTGGTTTCTATGGACAAGCAGTTTAATTTTGTGTTACTAGTTTCTGTGAGTAAAAAAAGGGACCTAGTATAAAAAGTAATTCGTGAATAAATTTCATGTATGTGCAAATATATAATGGAAGAACTATACCACTAAATAACTTCTCATAGTTTTATAACATTCATATTTCTTTAAATTTTTGCTAATAATTAAAGAAAAATCCTGATTTCACATGTTTACATCACTATAATTTTTAGGAGCATTAAAGAATCAAACAGAAAAGAAGATACAACACCCACTGAAGAGGAGGCATTAAAAAAACAACGTGATGCCAAACGACGCCCAGTTAAATATAAATCTGTACATACCAGCCGCAACAAAAGTTATATAGAAGTTATGAGGGAAGTTATTCAAAATCAAACAGATATGTACAAGGATTATTTAATTGAAAAGCAAAAAGAAGAAGAGGCAATTGAGCGTAAAAGACAACAGGAATTATTAGAGAAGGCTGAAAAGTATGAGCAATTTCCGCACATTGATAGTAGGGTAGTATATGATTATGGACTTGATCCATACGAAATTGAAAATTCAATTAACGGTAATGTTAGCGTTAATGTAACGTATGATTACAGTGTAGAATTACCGATTAAGATAGAAAATGATGATGAAAAGCATGAGTCGCATATGTATAATTGTGATGGATTAAGTAATGAAGCAAGAAGTGGTTATAAATCTTCCAATGGGAGCTCTTATCGCGATAAATATAGCCGAAGGAGTAGAGATAGAGATAAAGATCATAAAAGAAGACATGAACGAAGAAGTAGGGAAAGAAAGAAAAGGGACTTTTATCCTAGGCGACGAAGTCGGGAAGATAGAAGGGAAATTTATGTAAGATCTGAGAAAAAATATTAGTTACGGTTTTGACTAAAAGATAATAAATTATTTTTAGTACTTTTTTAGTTAATTTAATAAAAGAAATGCATAAGTAAACTGTTCTTTTTGTCATCACCTTCTTTTTATTGACCAAAAATAGAAATGTGTATAAAGCTATTTTTAGCAAAATAAACAGGCTACGGTGGTTAGGCCACTCAGAGAGAATGAACAAGATGGAGTCAACGAAACACATTTATAACCAAAGACCGGATGGAGTGAGAAGAAGAGCCAGGTCCAGAATATGATTTAAGGACCAGGTGGAAGACGACTTATGAGTTGTTACGAGTGCGAATTTGAAAATCAAGGCAAAGGAATGGAAGCTGATTCTTTATCAGGCTAAGGACCACAGTGGTTTTAAGCCAATGATGGTGATGATAAAGCTATTTTTATATTATGCGATTGCACATCCCCACTCGATCTTTTAATGCAATGTCTGTGCTAGACGAAAAATTGTCATGCAATAAGTCTCCCCTCCCTCGCAGAGGTGGAATACATCGATTTACCAATAATATAATTTTTACGGAATTTTTTATAGGAAAAAATGTTTCAAACAAGAAATGTAGCTAATATAATTTTGAACAAACATGTTTATTAGCATTTTTTGTGTAGAATGAACCATTCTCTCAGAAACAAGCTTGAAGTGACCGACGATTTTGAATATCAATACGTGCCCGAAATCAATTTTTTAAATCAAATTTGTATCAACTCAACGGTCAAAATTCGATATCTTTTTAATCAGAGTGTTCTATCGACAACAATTTGAAATTTTGAATTAATTGTTGAAAAGTATACCTGTCCATCAAGAAAAATTTACTTTTACTGTTGGTAGTTGTTTTGTTGAAAATAAGTATTTCCATGATAGACGTCAATTAGAGTCATATAAAAAACAGCTCCTGAAAATTACTATTTAAATAGTGAAATAATATATTTTGGGCTTGTAAAACTCGATATATTACATCCTTAATAGTTTTTTATTCCCCGTGACCAAGAAAAACCTAGAAGTTAATTGTATTTGAATTTATTTTACCCCATTTGGGGTTTCCGTTTGGAGACGTCAATAATTGGAAGTGACAAAGTGTTCAGTTATTAAAAACGTAAAAATTTAATATGGACTATGCAGGGAGACCTCCAGATAAACCTCCAGATATTAACAGGATGGATCAAGATGATAATATAGAGAAAAGTAACATCAATATAAATAACACATGGGACGGTAAATCAAAAAATAAAGGAGAAACTGTAAGTAATAAATCTGATATTTCTACAGACAATATAAGAGAACATTTCCTATATCAGAGCAGTGACGTAGGACCTTTCCATATATATATATAGAAAATAACACTCCGAACTTTAAAGGTCAGATTAATGCTATCAAAATTGGCGACATTATATCTCTAATTTTTCGAATTTAGATAACAAAATTACTAGTATTGATTCAATAGGCAAGAATAGAATTAGAATTAAATTTAAAGATTATCAATCAGCCAATTTTTTAATAAATCAAAAAACTTGCTCATTGTTTACAAACAACAATTTAGATGTTTACGTTCCGAAGTTTATACTCCATAGACAGGGTATAATTAGGGACATAGATATAGAATTTTCAGAAGAATATATCAAAAATAAAATTAAACAATACGATATGCACTGTAAGTTCGAAGTAGTTTCGGTTAGAAGAATAAATAGAAAGGTAGAGAAACATATCGAAGATAAAACAATAATAGACAAAGTTCCAACAAAATCATGTATTGTTAATTTTAAAGCACAAACTCTTCCTAAATATATCACAATTAATAAAGTGATCAAAGACGTTGAACCCTATGTTCAAAAAGTTCTATTATGTTTCTCTTGTCTTCGTTTTGGACACCTTGGATTTAATTGTAAAGCACGTCCCAGGTGCAACAAATGTCATGATTTCCATAATACAAAAGATTGTACAGTAAATGAATATACTCCAACTTGTTTCAGCTGTCAAGGTAATCATTTGACTACACACCTACGTTCATGTCCTGAATTTTCTAGACAGAAACAAATTAAGAATACGATGTCATCATTAAATCTAAATTTCTTTGATGCATGTAAACAAATTCCGAAAGTTTCATATGCCAATATTGCTTCCATAAATAGTAGTTCTTCCTTGCCAGCCAATTCTAATCCGAATGAGCTATCTTATCAAGTAATTCCAAATCAATCAGCTTCATCCGCAAAGAAATTCTCCTCACAAATGTTCTTCAGCAGTAATAACCCAGAAAAAATATATTTTAAGCGACACCGGCCAAGTTCTCCCAATACTTTGTAATCAGCTAGAAAAGAAATACTTTCTCAAGAAAATATTCCTAGACAAAAAGGTGGTATTTATAATACGTCTAAATATACAGAGCATACACATACAACAAACTTGAAAACACAAGGAGTACCATCACAATTAAATAATGTAATTTTAGAATTGGTTCTTAATATAATTAGTTCATTAAAACTCACTGAAAATTTAGACAAATCAAAAACAGAGATTATACAACAAATTAATAGATACTTAAGTACGGCAGCGATCTCACAAGAAGACTTACTATCTCAAACATCATGTCAGACACAACTAACCCTTTAAACTTTTTACAATGGAACTGTCGCTCAGCAGTTTCTAATAAACCAAATTTAGAAGCCTTACTTATTCAAAAAAATGTATATGTGGCCATGTTATCAGAAACATGGTTTAAACCAGAAACATTTTATAACTTCTCAGGATATAATTGCTTTAGGTCTGATCGCCCTGATGGGTACGGAGGCACAGCAATTTTAACTAAAAATAAAATAATTACAGAAGAGATAAATTTATTGGATAATTATAATTTTACTTATACTTGCATGGCTGTTAAAATTTCATGTATCAAGAAACCAATACATATAATATCCGTATATAAAGAACCAGGTATTAGAGTAACGGTTGAAGAATGGGTCAATTTTTTTCAAAGCATTCCTTCTCCATTCATCATTGGAGGGGACTTCAACGCTCACAACATGGCATGGGGTTGCGAAAATAATGATACTCACGGTAAAGTTTTATTAGAGGCGATAGAACAATGTAATCTATTATACTTAAATGATGGTTCTCCAACTCTTGCACTAACTTCCAGCCCATCAGCAATCGATATAACAATATGTACCCAGGACATTGTATCTAAATTAACTTGGTCTGTTATTCAAGATCCACATGGTTCTGATCATCTACCCTTGATCATAGCCTTGGAAAACTCAGAACAAGCAATACAACCTGGTGACAATACACACAAAAGATGGAATTTACATAAAGCAGATTGGAATTTGTATTCATCGAACTTTTATTCGGGAAAACAACCACAAACTTATGAAGAATTACCCAGGCAACCAAATGACGTCATATAACGTTGAGAAAACGTCAGTTTTTGGTTGAATATAACACGTGTTTGAACATTACGTCATATAGACGTCTTTTGTAGGTGATTTTAAAAACGTAAGATTAAGGACGTAAAAATTACGTTTAAAAAACGTTGTAATTTCAGAGAGCCTAAGACTGACGTCACAAAGTTGGGAGGAGCTTGCTTGTTTGTATTGACTCCAAACAATTTCGTTTCGGTATAGGTAACGCTAAATGTTCATAAGACATTTCTCATTTATTGTTTACGTGGTTTGTGTCTTGTGTGATAAAATAAGACTTTTCATTCAGATATTTAGTTGAAGAAACGTGTAAATTAAGAGATTTTTATGTGTTTTTGCTCAGTGAGTTAGTTTAATGCAGTAATTCTTCTTGACAACTATTTGAGGTTATGTTTATTTGTTTTTAATTAAGCGTTAAATTAAGATATTAAGTATGCTGGATAATTTGTTAATAAATTATTTATTAGTTCCATATATGTTGTTTCAGTTTTGACACAGCAAGTAGGTATATATAACTAGTGAAAATTCTATAATGTGAGGGCTGGTACAATCATGCAGAATCAATTATGCTTCTAGCCTAGCGCACAAGAGATCTTAAACAAGTGGTAGTACTTATATCTTCGACACATGGGACGTAGGCCTATAGGTTTCATGTTATGTACCTATCTTTTATACTATTTTGAAACATCTGAAAGAGGTCACTTTTTGAAAGTATTAAAGACGTGATTTTACCGACGTGAAAAAACGTAGATACGATTACGTTTTAAAATCGTCACAATTATGACGTCAAATCGATGAGACAAATACACGTGATTTTCAACGTTAGTACTACGTCATAGAAACACGTCAATTGGTCATTTTTATGACGTGTTATCTACGTTATAAAAACGTCGTTTGGTTGCCTGGGTAGTTACCGAAATAAACCGATGCGCAACCATTTCAATTCCAAAATCATACAACAATAACAAATATCCTACAAACAAGATACCAAAACCATGGTGGGATAATAACTGCGAATCAGCTGCAAATAACCGCAAAACAGCATATAGACATTATAAAACAAATCCTAATCTTCACAATCTAATTGAATACAAAAAATTAGATGCCTTAGCAAAGAAAACTTTTAAAATTAGAAAAAAACAAACTTGGATAAATTACTGCGAAAGCTTAAACTCCAACACTCCAATCAGCGACGTCTGGAAGAAAGTAAATCGCTACAAAAACCGAAAGCAGTCCAATCAACTTCCGATAAACACCGAAGCTGCATGGATAGAAGAGTTCCATTTCAAGATTTCACCTCCTTGGGTTCCAAGTCAGATAAATGAAGCTACAGTTACCGTACCCAGAGAAAACTTCAATCTAGAGAAACCATTTGAATTATGGGAATTAAATCATGGACTCAAGCAAAATAATAGTTCAACTCCAGGGATGGACTGTATATCATATTCTATGCTATATTTTCTACCTACAGAATATAAACTATTTTTACTACAAATTTTTAACACTATATGGCAAAACAAAAATTTAATTCCCAAAGCATGGAAGGACTATATTGTATTACCTATAAAAAAGCCAGGAAAGCCAGATAACAAAGTTGAATCTTCCAGACCTATATCTTTAAGTTCCTGTATACTAAAAACTCTAGAGAGATTAATCAAAAATCGGCTTGAATACTGGCTTGAGTCCGAAGATATCCTTCCCAAATCTCAGTACGGCTTCCGAAAATCCAGGTCTACACAAGATGCTCTCACTTCCCTAGTCTCTTCTTTACAGGTCAATTTTACAAATCAGGCGTCGACAGCTGCAGCATTTATAGATGTAACTTCAGCGTTTGATAACATAAATTTAGATATTCTTTATAAAAAATTAGTAGATCTTGGAATGCCACTTAAAATTTCAAATTTCATTGTATCCTTGTACAAGAATAGATGGACTTACTTAAAAATAAACGAGAACCTTTTACCACCAAGGTTAACGAGTATAGGTATACCACAGGGTAGTATTTTAAGTCCACTTCTCTTTTCATTGTACAATATAGATTTAGAACATATAGTACCTCCACACTCTAATATTTTACAATTTGCAGATGATGTTGTGTTGTACACCTCCCATTCTTCCCTAGACATTTGTAGACGTCAACTTGAATTTACATTAGATTGTGTAAAAAATGATTACCATTCTCTAGGCTTATCCATATCAACCACAAAGACTGAAATTTGTTTTTTCTCCAAAAAACGCCAAATTCCTCAAGGCACCTTCAAATTAGGTAGAATAGAATTTCCGATAAAAAATTGTGTTAAATATCTTGGGACGTATTTGGATCGTAAATTGTTATGGAAGGATCAAATTCATTCTATTATAAAGAAATCAGAAAATTCTATGAATATCCTTAGAGCTTTTTGTAGAACCGGTTGGGGAGCTGACCCGAATATTGCATTGCTATTCTATCGCTCAATGATTCGACCAATTTTCGACTATAGTTGTCATTTATATGGGTCTGCGTCAACAGGATATCTTAATAAAGTTGAAATCCAAAGGAATAAATGTTTGAGACTCTGTCTCGGTTACTTAAAATCTACTCCTATTACTATTATTGAGATTGAAGCTAAGGAACCACCACTTACTCTACGTAGACAGTTTTGTACAGATAAGTTTGTAGCTAGAGCTATCTCAAAAAACGTCAGCTACTTAAGGACTATTCGTAACTTGAATATATTAGATTTAAGCCATAAATATTGGTGTACTAAAAAAACCCCCATATACGTTGAAAGCTACAGGAAGTTGACAATGAATGAAAACCAAATGTACAAAAATAAAATACCTTTAATTTACACTAAACCTCCTGAAACTCTCTTTTCCAAGGTAATACAAACAAACTACATGGATTCAACCCTTCCAGGCAATATTATCAACAAAATAATTAAAGACAGGTGGCCTATGTTTCAATATATTTTTACTGACGCCTCCAAAATTCAAAATAAAACCGGATGTGCAATATATCACTGGAATTCTGAATACAAAGAATCATGCCGATTGCCTAATGAAGCTTCGCAATATATACTGCCGAATTATCAGCTTTATTACTTGCGTAATAATTATTAACTTAAAATAGCTTATATTAGCTATTAACTTAAAATTATTAACTTAAAATATATAGCCTCTGTTGGTATGGACAATTATATCATTTTCACCGATTGTAGAAGTATTGTGGACAAACTCACTTCTATCCAATCGACAAAAAATCTAAACCACATTGAGATAGAAATTAAGAGTCTATATTATGATTTTACTTCCTCGGGCAGTTCAATTATTATTTGTTGGGTGAAAGGACATTCTGGAATATTAGGAAATGAAGAAGTCGACAAATTAGCTAAATCTGCAGCTTTAACCAAACAAAACATAAACAACATACTCCTACCAGTAACCGATATAGATAATATCAGTAAAAACCATTGCAAACAAAATTGGCAACGTGTATATAACCAAAGTACAACGGGAATAAATTTTAGACATTTCCAGCCAGTAATTCCCAATGAGAGATGGTTTAAACAAGAATCAAATAGGCTATTTATAAAAACAATAAACAGAATGAGGTCAAATCACGCACTAACCCCAGCATACAAACACAGCATAGGTATCAGTGATAACCCATATTGCGCCTGTGGTGGAATGGGAGATCTACAGCACCTCATATTGGAGTGTGGACTGTACAGACAAAATATTAAAGTAATGTATGAAAAGTTAATTGATCTAAATTGTCCTTTACCTGTCAATTTAAACGAAATTCTTTTTCCAAAAAATAAGCAGACGTTACAATGTCTTTACGAATATGTAACGTCCTGTAAATTTAAATTTTAAATAGGCTTAGATAATAAAATTATAAAATTGTAAAAATATCACACAAAATTGAAAAATGTATCCATTAAGATAGTATAACACTCTGTAAATTTAGATAATAAGTAGGCTTAGATATTAACTTAAAATTGTTATTGTAATACCATACAAAAAAACACAAATAGTCTGGCTAATTGGCTCTGTCAAAGCCATTAATAAAAAAAAAAAAGTATTTCCATCTCAAGATACTGGTGATAATTGTGCATTATTGGTTTTATTTTGTTTGTGTTTTTTTGCTCAAAAGCAATTACCAGGGAATTTAATTAAATTCAAGGTCAGTCCAGCTTATATTTTCTACCAGTGGCGTGCCTACATTAGTTTGCCGACAATTAATAATAAGATTTGAATGTTTTTATTGGTTTAGTTAAATTTTATGAATATGAATGGATCTTATAATGTGTGCTCATTGGAGCTTGGTGAAGACGAGAAACAATCCATAGCTTGTGATAGTTGTCGTGTACGTACACATCTTCAGGAGAGTTGCTCTGGATTAACTGCAACAGAAGCCAGAGCAGTGACCCTGCAAAAAAGATTACTCATGCATTTCTGTGAACAGTGTCGTTCTGCATTCAAGAGTGTACATATCATGGTTAGGAAGATAACTGCTTTAGAGGATGAAATTAGATCATTAAAAGAAAAGGTGCAAAAGTTAAAGAAAACGCCGACAGCCATTTCCACTGAAACTATTTTGTATGAGTCAAATCAAAGAATTATAAGGTCACAAAATCTGATGGTATTCAACGTGCCAGAATCTGATTCTCAGAATCTTAATAACCGTATACTACATGATAAGTCAGAAGTCAATAAGTTATTTTCTAAGTTAGAGATCAATATTGGAGTCGGTAAATAAAGTAATAGGTACCTACGTGTTGGTAAAAGGTTGGAGAATAGTGCAAAAGGGAGACCACTGAAGGTAATTTGTAATAGTCCTGATATAGTGAAGACTGCTTTGAAATCTGGAAATAAGCTGCGGAACTCTAATATAAGAATAGCTAATGATCTCACAAAGATGCAACAAGATGCATATATGGCTGCCAAAAAGAATTAAGAAGAAAGAAAATCTGCGGGTGAAGAAAACTTAATTATTAGGTATAGAAATGGGGTTCCTGTAGTGTTGGAAGTTAAACCAAAAAACTAGTTTCTCTCCCATTAATGGTGTATTATCAAAATGTTGGTGGCCTACGTTGCAAAATGTTAGATGTTATTAAAAACATTTCATGCTGTTCCTATGACATTATTATTATGGTCGAGAGCAATCTGGATGCTAGCATTGCTGATGGTGAGGTTAATTGTAAGGGATTCAGTATCTACAGGTGTGATCGCAACCAAATGACTAGTGCAAAGCAGAGTGGTGGTGGAGTAATAATCTTTATTAATAACAGAATTCAGTCTAAGCGTATTTCAGTTGATGAAGTTCGGGTTGAACAATTATACATATTGTGCCAGTGCGATAACACAGAGTTTGTGATTGGTGGTGTTTACATTCCCCCACAGTCTCCACGTGAAATTTACTCTAGGCATTGTCAAACTGCTGAGAGCTTAGTTTTGCAGTACTCATCTTATAGTATGTTCGTATTTGGTGATTACAACTTGCCTAATGCAGTATGGGATAATGATGAGTATGGTGTGTTGGTGAATTGTCCTGGTGGAGATCCTGCGGTGGATGTAGCACAAGCTTTTGGTTATTTGAAATTCTTCCAAAATAACAATGTCCCTAACAATCGTAATGTATTTTCAGATTTAGTTTTTTCTAACGTTAGGGAACTGAATGTCATCAAAGCGGGAGATCCACTTGTTGATCCAAGTTTACACCATGTAGGGTATGAATGTTCCATAGCTCTCAACTTACAACTAAAACTACAAAATTGATTTATGAAGATTTTTTTTATGATTTTAGGAACGGTAATTATTTTGAACTGAATAACTTACTTTCATTCATTAATTGGGATGGGTGTTTGGACAATAACGTTGGTGATGCAACAAGTCTCTTCTATGATATTCTTTTAACAGGGATTTCTCTCTTTCTTCCTCTGAAAAAATATAGAACATCTACCTTTCCTAAATGGTTCTCCTCAGACCTAAGAAAATTAACTAGGGGAAAAAAGGTATGCGAACCTTCTATATCTTAAAAATCATTCTGACACTGAGTATATGAGGTTTTCACGTCTTCGAGCTGAATGTAAACGTTTATCTGAAATATGTTTTAACAACTATATTAGAGGGATTGAGTTAGACCTAATTAATAATCCTAAATCCTTTTGGAAGTATGTTAATGACAAAAGGTCAGGTCATCATTTACCTAATTCCTTATTTTACCAGGAACATACAGCTTGTAATGGTCTAGATATAGCCAAGTTGTTTATGAATTTCTTTCAGACAGTGTACATACCTAACAACAATCACTCTCAATTGCCTACAATTTCCGTAATTAAAAACTCAAATGTAAGCATTCATACACATCCTATTTCTGTTTCCGATATTTTTAATTGTATTAGCTCGATTCCCAATAAGCTCACTACTGGTCCAGATGGCGTCCCAAATTTCCTGCTGAAAAAGTGTGTTTGTACGATTGTTGTGCCATTATTTTTATTATTTAATAAATCATTGGAAACTTCGACGTTTCCGATGGCCTGGAAGGAAAGTTATATTGTACCTGTATTTAAGAGTGGTCTGAAGGATAATGTTGAAAATTACCGTGGTATCTGCATCCAATCTGCTATTTACTGTCTGAGTCACAACATGGCTTTTGCAAAAATAAGTTCACTGCCACAAATTTGGTATGCTATCAGTTTGACCTTCTTACTCAGATCGAGGATCGTAAGCAAATCGATGCAATATACACAGATTTCTCTAAGGCCTTTGATCGTGTGGATCATCAAGTTCTTTTGTGTAAGTTGGTCTTGTTTGGTTTTTATGCTGGATTTGTGGAGTGGATAAAAAATTACTTAACGGGTCGCAGTCAAAGGGTGAAGATTGGTAGTCATCTCTCCGATGAAATAAAAGTAAGTTCTGGAGTTCCTCAGGGTGGTCATACTTCACCTCTCCTTTTTAACATCTTTGTGAATGATATAATTGACTGTTTTCGTAATAGTAAGTGTCTAATGTTTGCTGCATCACTTAGCTTCCATTCGTCGTGGTAGTCAGACGTGCGTAGGAAAGAAGCTTGTTTTATAAAACCGGTGTCTATAAATTAGATATTTAAATAAATATTTTGTGAACTTTAAAAGTAAATTAATTACACCAAATAAAAAAGCGAAATCGGAATAAAAACATTAAAAAGTTATGAGTGCAGTTAGCGGGGGCGACGCCCCCGATAAAAATGTTTTAGAAACCCAAATGGATACAGAACATGCAACATCTTCAAAGGAGGAGCTATTAGGATTCCAAAATCTTGTTCCAGTTACACAGATAAGTACCACAAAACTTGTTAATAATAAACCCATTATCGATAATGACTTTGCTAATGTACACACTTCAATAACAAATAACATTAACAAAGAAGTAGGAACAAAAAGGGAGGAATTTCTTTACCGACAAAACGACCTAGGACCTTTTTACGCGTATTTAGAAAATAATTCACCCGATTTTAAAGGCAGATTAAACGCGTTAAGGATAGGTGACATTATTATCACAAATTTTAAAGAAATTGATGAAAAAATTGTAAGCATTGACGCAGTAGGAAGAAATAAAATACGTATAAAATTTAAAGATTATAAATCGGCTAACTATATCATATCAAAAAAAAATGAAGCAATATTTATAAAAAATAATCTAGACATATACATTCCTAAGTTTCTCTTAGTTAGACAGGGCGTAATAAAAGATATTTCCACAGAATTTTCAGTAGAGTATGTTAAAAACAGAATAAAAATGTACGATTTACACTGTAAATTTGAAGTCCTTCAAGTCACAAGATTAAATCGAAGACAAGTAGATGAAAACGGTACTCAATACATTCCAACAAAAACATGCGTAGTTAGTTTTAAGTCACAAGTGCTACCAAAATATATAACAATCAACAAGGTACTAAAGGAAGTCGAACCATACAAACAAAAGGTGCTATTATGCTTTAATTGTCTTCGATTTGGACATACAGGTGGGCAGTGTAAGAGCAAGGCTAGGTGCGATAAATGTCAAGAATCCCACAACTCAAAAGATTGTAAAAAGACCGATCTCACTCCAAAATGTTTTAACTGTTCGGGGGATCATTTTACTACAAATTTAAGCGCGTGTCAAGAATTTCAGCGTCAAAAACTTATTAAAGACGCTATGTCTTCCAATAATATTAGTTATCAAGACGCAAACAAACAGTTCCCCAGAAACTCCTATGCAAAAGTAACATCCATAAATACGGAACAAACTACAAACCTCTCCTGCCTCAAAACTTTCCCTCCATTAAATCCCAATAATTATACACCCACCCAATTCCCATCAAATCCAATTAACAAAATGTCAACTAATAATATATTCTACAATAATAATTCAAATAATACAAATTCTCGAACATTCAAAAGACAGAGACCAAATAGTCCAGATCCAACATTAATTTTGCATAATGAAATTATATCTTCCCCTAGATCTCAATTACCTACGGGAGGAATATTAGACAGCATTAACTATAAGGGAAATATTAATAATAATCCAGTTGCATCTCCTTCAGACTTGAGCATGATAAATTCAATATTAGAATTAGTTATAGAAATTGTCTCAAAAGTTTTAGTAACAAAAAGTATAAACATAAATAAGGAAGA
Organism: Diabrotica virgifera virgifera; assembly: GCF_917563875.1. Classification (NCBI taxonomy): domain Eukaryota; kingdom Metazoa; phylum Arthropoda; class Insecta; order Coleoptera; family Chrysomelidae; genus Diabrotica; species Diabrotica virgifera. The sequence goes on from NC_065444.1 coordinate 107,514,740, forward strand.
ACTCGAAAACTTAGTCAAATTAACTATAAATGGAAACACGTCATCACATTCTCAGACCTCAACCATGCAATAAATATCCTTCAATGGAACTGCCGTTCGGCAGTTTCTAATAAAAATAACTTAGAATATCTACTAGATAGGGGCAACTACTCCGTTGCACTTCTATCGGAAACATGGTTTAAAGCAGAAAAATACTATAATTTTAAAGGCTTCAACAATATTCGCTGTGACCGGGACGACGGGTACGGCGGCTCTGCCATTTTATTAAAATCAGACTTAATATACCAAGAAGTCTCAATTCCAACTACAATCAACTTTGAGCATACTTGTATCTCGGTAAATTTTCCATATATACATAAAAAAATTTACTTTGTTTCAGTATACCTTAAACCGAGAACTAGAATATCATTACAACAGTGGATTAACTTTTTGGAACAAATTCCAAAACCATTCATAATTGGGGGCGACTTTAACGCACATAGTTTGGCATGGAACGATGGATATGACGATATCTATGGCAAGATTCTTTTGGAAGCTATCGAACAATGCAACCTAGTAATTATAAACGACGGATCACCTACATTAGCAAACAATAAGAAGTCAGCTGTAGACTTGACCCTCTGTACACAGGATCTGACACAACTAATTACGTGGTGTACTTTAGAAGAACCTTATGGCTCTAATCACTTACCAATACACATACAATTTGGAAGGAATATCCCACCTGCGCAAATTAAACAGACAAAACATAATATATGGAGACTCAAGGCTGCTAATTGGGATGTATACACCGCTACCCTTGAAGCAACAGAACCAAAATCATCACTAATGGGCATTATCGACAATATTAACAAAGCTGCCGACAAAGCAATTCCGTTACGAAAATCAAACGCACAAAATAGAAATCATTGCTCAAAGGACTGGTGGAACGAAACCTGTAACATAGCTGCTAAAGCAAGAAAACAAGCTTTCTTAACCTACACACAGGCTCCAAATCTTAATAATCTAACAGAATATAAAAGACTTGATGCAGTAGCTAAAAAAACTTTTAAAGAAACTAAGAAAAAAAGTTGGATAAATTACTGCCAAAATCTAAATCAAAATACACCAATTAAAGAAGTGTGGAACAAAGTAAACCGATATAAAAACCGAAAACAAGCGAATAAACCCCTAATGGACCCCAAAGAAGACTGGATAAGCGAATTCCACACAAAAATCTCACCTCCATGGGTCGAAAACAACATTACTCAACAAATAGCTACTGTAAATAGGAACACTTCTTTCTTACAATCGTTATTTCAATTATGGGAACTCGATCATTGCATTAAATCAACAAATAATAAATCTCCCGGGGCGGATAACATTTCATATAATATGTTGCATAAAATGCCCTTAGACCATAAGAAAGCCCTGTTGGAATTGTTCAATTCGATTTGGATAAACAGGATTCCTTTTCCACCGATGTGGAAAGAATACATCATAGTACCTATCAAAAAACCTGGAAAACAGAATGGAAATGCAGATTCATATAGACCCATAGCTTTATCATCGTGTATATTTAAAACCATGGAAAGAATGATAAAGAACAGGCTTGAATATTGGCTAGAAAATGAAAAAATATTACCTGACTCACAATATGCTTTTAGAAAGGGAAGATCTTCCTTGGAACCCCTAACGATACTAGTAAATGACATCTATCTAGGATTCACACACAAATACAGCACTTTGGCCACATTTTTGGATATAACTTCAGCATATGATAATGTTCAAATAAATATACTAGAAGAGAAGCTCATCAATATTGGTCTACCAACCTCCTTTGCCAACTTCATAAAATCAGCTTACTCTAATCGATCAGTTTCCTTAAAGATAAATAAAGAAATTTCGGAATCAAGAATATGTAGATCTGGATTACCACAAGGTAGTATCCTGAGCCCAATCCTCTACAGCCTGTACACAATGGATATAGAAAATGTTATATCACAAAAGTCTAAAATCATTCAATACGCTGATGATGTTGTTATTTACACCAGTAGCAAATCAGAGGACAAATGTATAGAAAATATCAACACTGAATTTATAAAAATCCAAAAATACCTAGACAACATGGGACTTTCCATATAACAATAGGAAAATATAAACTGTATTAGTAACTCTGTAAAATATCTTGGTCTGCATCTAGATAGAAAACTATTATGGAAGGACTGTATCCACCAAATTATCAAAAAAACAAGTAATTCTATAAATATCCTAAGAGCGTTTTGTAGAGCAAAGTGGGGAGCAGACCCAAATACGGCTTTACTATTCTACAAAACAATGGTACGATCAATAATGGATTATGGAAGTCAACTCTATGGAACAGCAGCAGATACACATCTAAATAAAATCGAGATACAACAAAATAAATGCTTAAGAGTTTGCCTGGGATATCTTAAGTCAACGCCCATAAACATTATACAAGCTGAAGCCGTGGAACCTCCTCTTAAACTAAGAAGACAACTATTGAGCAGAAAATTCATGATCAAAACCATTTCAAAAAAAACTTCTTACCTCAATAGTGTACAGTCACTAACAGTTCAAGTTTTGACCCATAGATATTGGCACTTCAAGAAAACCCCCCTCATAGTAGAATCTTTCTCAGAAATAGCTGACATTACAGATATACTCTATTCCAACCAACTCCCTCCAGTTTTAATTTACTCACCTGAACAAATTTTTTCACGTGAAATTAGAACCTACTATTTTGAAAGTGAAGAAGTAGCAAGTATCAATCAAACAAAGTTCAACGAAACAAAAAACAAATACTGGCCAAACTATGATTCTATATTCACTGATGGATCAAAGTCAAAAGAATATACCAGTTGTGCCTTCTACCATTTTGAGGAAAATACTGACAAAAAATTTATTTTACCAAAGGAAGCTTCCATATACACTGCAGAACTAACAGCAATAGTGCAAGCTATGAAATACGTACTCGGCTCTAACCACGACAAATTTATAATATGTACGGACAGCAAAAGTGCAGTAGATAAACTTAAAAATGTTAAAATAAATAGATCAGTTAATCATATTGAAGCAAAAATCCTGTATTTACATAATGAGATACACATCAAGAATAAAGTCGTCATATATCTATGGGTAAAGGGACACGCAGGCATAACAGGTAATGAAATGGTGGATGCCTTAGCAAAAACAGCTCCAACATCAGGAGAAGAACTAAATCTTAAACTACCCCCGTCCGATTTATTCTTAAATCAAAGGAACAAAATAAATGAGATGTGGCAAAACCTATACAGTGCATCAACAACTGGAACAAACTTTTGTAAACACCAGCCAAGGATCCCCAGAAAACCATGGTTTCACAATATACCAAACAGAAACTTTGTCGCCACAATAAATCGAATACGTGCAAACCATGCACTAACACCTTATTATAAACACAAAATAAAAATTACAGACGATCCACTGTGTAGTTGTGGTAAAATGGGTACATTGGTACATGTTTTACTTGAATGTCCAATAAATATTGTAAACATTAATAATCTATATAAAAACTTAATTCACTACAAGATAAACCTTCCAATAGACCTAAATTGTATTATTTTTTCAGGAAATAATAATATACTTTATGTACTTCATCAACACATCATAAACTGTAAACTAAAATTGTAAAATTACTAACCAATTTTGTAAGCAATTCTGCAAAACAAACTAAATGTAAAGCATTAAAGGAAAAAAAAAAGGTGAATACAAAAAAAAAAAAAATAATAAAAAAAATAAACCAAGTAAAAAAAAAATTAACCAAATAAAAAAAAACAAAAAAAAAACAAAAAAAAACAAAAAAAAAACAAAAAAAAAACAAAAAAAAAAACAAAAAAAAAAGAAAACAAAAAAAAAATAAAAACACACACAAAGAGGGCTAAAACCTCCGCGGCGTTGAACCGGGTTGATGCTCTAGCGCGGAAGGAAAAAAAAAATTAAACACCTTACACTTTACTAATGCTACATATTACTAACAAAACAAATGAATACATCATGCTCAAGTTTGATACTATGAAACAATTTACACAAACTATTTATACAATCTAACATAGTCTGGCTAATTGGTCCTCACCAAAGCCATAAATTCCACGAAAAAAAAAAAAAAATGTTTGCTGATGATTTAAAATTCTGGAGAGTTATAGAAACGATTAGAGACCAAGATTTGCTACAGGAGGATTTAGACTATCTACATGCCTGGTGTGTTCAAAATAGACTTAATTTAAATACCAATAAGTGCTCTTTCATAAGTTTTACACATAAGGTTGGGAGACTTAGGTGTCATTATGTATGAAAAACTTTCTTTTGTAGAACACATTAATACTATTTCTGTAAAGGCATCTAAGCTTCTAGGTTTTGTTATGAGAAATTGTAAGTGTTTTTCTGTGGTAGCAACGAGATTGGTTTATTGCTCAATTGTTAGATCCTTGTTGGAGTACTGTTCGGTAGTTTGGTCCCCTTACTATCAAAACCATATCGATACGGTCGAGAGGATCCAACATAAATTTTTACGTTACTGCGCATTCAAATCTTATCTGACTATAGTTAACCATGATTACTCAACTGTAGAGTCCCATCTCTCTCTACTTCCTCTCAGATTACGTCGTGACATCTCTGGTGCGGTCTTTCTGCATAAGTTGATTAACGCACAAATTGATTGTCCAAGTCTCTTGCGCCTAATTGATTTTAATGTTCCCAATCGAGCCCTTCGCTATCATAAAACATTCAATGTCTCTTACCACAGAACATCCTATGGTTTTCATAGCACAGTCGATAGGTATATGGGATTATTGAATATTAGTAATGTCGATGTTTTCAATATTTCATTGGATCAACTGAAGAGATCTCTGGCTTTATGATGTTCATTGTTGCAAAAATGTCTGTTTCATTATTGTTAATACGTCTTGTTAAATTTAGTGTTATATGTTAGATATATTTGTCACATCTTATATTTTAGGTATATTGTGATTGTATTATTGCATTGTATCTTCTTATGTGTACTACTTTTTTGTGTTGATGCTAGTTATTATTATTATTTACTTTATAATTATACTTTTAATGGGGTTTTCCCGTATGTTTAATAAATAAATAAAAAAAAACAATCAAAATGCGTGAAGAGTGCAGCTTTAAACGCCTAAGGAATATGCTGAAAACACACTGATTCAAACTTTCACATTACAAACAATCTAAAATATTTGTTTTTGATTGCACAAGTCTGGACCTCGGGGGTAAACTACACTATGTCATTTCGAGCAACTGTGTTTACAACAAAGTTTAGAGCACTTAGGATATTAATAAAAATCTGATATGCCACATAATTGATTGAAAGACAATATGGCCATATTTTAATGGTAATATATAACCAATTTGTATAATCCAACTAATAAAATAAGTGGATTAAATCAACTTGCTCAAAATAACACCATGTCGACATAGTGTAGTTTACCTCCGAGGTCCAGAAGTATTAGACCTGGATCCCGCGTACCAAAAAAAAGTTGAATAATAGCAAGCTGAAAAATTGTTAATAACTTAACGGTGTCTAGTCGAACAAACGTTGATGTCCGGTAACACCGGAACAGGGGAAGTTTTAATTGTGGAACAGTTTAAAAATTTAGAACGGCAGATTACTAAAACGTCCCATGTATTTTGTCGGACAGAGCATCCAATTGATTTGTTATCTTTTCATTAAACTGTCATGAAAAAATGAGACTGCTATTACTAACTAACATGATTCCGGTCATTTGACATGTTCGTGTTCCACTCATTAAAATGCCCAGTTGGTGATGAACACGTCTGATTTTTGCATGGGAGTTTAATGAAATGGTAACAAATCAATTGGAAGTTCTGTCCGACAAAATACATGGAACGTTTTCGTAGGCTGGCGTTCCAAATTTTTAACCTGTTCCACAATTAATACTTCCCCTGTTCCAGTGCTCCCATACACCAAAGTTTGTCCGAATAGACACCGTTAAGCTATTAACAAATTTTCAGCTTGCTATTATAATCAACTTTTTTTTGGTACGCGGGATCCAGGTCTATATGTTTTTGGAAATTACACAACTACAGCTACAAATTCCACTCAATGCCGTCTTCGTGGAAGCATTTTCTGTGACGTGAGGTCGGTCGTAATGTGAAAGTTTAAATTCATCGTGTTTTAAGCATATTTCAAGTGTCTAATTAGTTGCCAAAACTCAAAATCGAAATTTCATGTTATAGATTTTTAAGATTAGGCTCTCAAATGAAAATTCCTCAGCACCAGTGAATGAAAGTAATACATTTTATTGATCTGGTGGGAATAATAAAGGCAAAAATTGTGCAACGTTTATTTATTAAAGAACTTGATAGAAACTAACTTCATTAGCGACAAAATGCAAACATTTCACACGAAAACTGCACTCTGCACTTTTAAAACATATTTTGATTTTTTTATAGCACATACTGATCAAAAGATATCGAGTTGATACAAATTTAAAAAATTAATTTCGCGCTCTTAACTTACATAACAAAACAACTGACGTTGTTTCTGTGAGAACGGTTCATTATATGTACACAAATAGTGCCAATAAACATTTTTGTTCAAAATTACCTCGGCTGTATTTCTTGTTTGAACATTTTTTTTCTACAGCATACAGATTCTTGGTAAGTCGATGTTTTTCGTTTTTCCCTTACGAGGAGGTTTTTAGGGGAAACGGGGAGTAGCAGTGACATACTTTTATAGGACCCCAAAGTTGACATTCTCAACAACATTCAGCTTTTTCGTCTCGTTTGTAGACATCAAATCTCTCACGACTAGACTAATACTGCTAATAAAATCCTAAGTTAGGTATGTATAGTAAAACTTTATTTTTCTTACAACCTAAAAAGCAGAAAAACCCGCATAGATATAACACAAAATCACACTCTATTAAAACCCTTCTTAGCGTTTATTAGATTATCTTTTCTGAACGAGATTTACTTTCGACAGGCCCGAGAAGTTTTATGTATGAATTCTTTTGGTTTGTTCTGGTCCCAACATTTAGTTAGATCATAATCTTTTGGTAGATACACCTTTATACGATCTGTGGTTATATGGTTATAGCGAGGTGGAGGATGAGTTATTGGTGAAGGTGAGATATAACCAGAAGAACTTCGTCGGTAGTTATTCGGGGATATCTCGATGGGTTCCAAATAGGATGTAAGATGCACATGAACCTTCTCCTTAGAGACAAACAAAATAATTCCAGAATATCAATTCGGTTTCCGTGACAAACCCGGAACCGTAGAACAAGTGTATAGACTTATCAAACAAATAAACAAGGATTTTAGCTCCAAAAGATACTGCTCAGCTGTTTACCTTGACATATATCAGGCTTTCGACAAGGTATGGCACATAGGACTACAAATAAAACTAAAGAAGCTCCTACCCTATCCTCATTTCTAACTCTTAAAATCCCAAATAGAAAATAAACACTTCCTGGTGAAGCATGGTACCAAGCACACTAAGATATATCCTATTCACTCAGGCATCCCGCAGGGCAGCGTCCTCGGCCCAATTCTATATCTCTAATACACAGCGGATATTTTAACATCAAGGACAACTACAGTTGCAACATAGGCAGACGACACTGCTATTCTGGCATACCTCGCAGATCCATCAACAGCATCAAGAAACCCTCAATCAAATCTAAATAGAATTCAGCAATGGGAGAAAGTAGAGGGCATCAAATCTATTGGAACTAAATTATTGCATATAACATTCACGTTACGTAGAGCAACATTGCCCCTGTATACATTAATAATTGTCTAATTTCTCAATCCAAGGACGCCAAAAGCGGCATGCACTTGGACCACCGCTTGGAAAAAACATATTTTCAACAAACGCAAACAGCTTGGACTTAAATTAAGAAATATGTGTTGGTCATTGGAGGCAATTCAAAAGTATTTTTGGATAACAAAAATTTATTGTAAAAGTCCATCCCCAAGCCCATATGGACTTATGGGATTCAGCTATGGGTAGGGTTACCATAATTTATTAAGGTCAAATCCGGACAGGGGTAGTCCAAGCTAGGGGTTATAGAAAATGTAAAATGTGAATTTGACTGTGTTGCTACCTCTACATTGTAGATATATGCGAAATGCATATGGCACAATTAAAATTACTTACAGCTGTTTCGCTACAATATTTAACTAACATCGAAAATCTCTGCCAGCTTAAAATACATATACACCTATGTTTTAACATACCTTAGACTTAGAAAATAATATCACAGAACGATATAAAAAAATATTTTTAAAATAGAAAAGGTAGTTAAAATAATAAATTTCAAATATACAGGGTGTAACAAAAATACGGGTCATAAATTTAATCACATACCTATTTTGGGACCAAAAATAGTTCGATTGAACCTAACTTACCTTAGTACAAATATGCACATAAAAAAGTTACAGCCCTTTGAAGTTACAAAATGAAAATCGATTTTTTCCAATATATCGAAAACTATTAGAGATTTTTTATTTAAACTGGACATGTAGCATTTTATGACTAGCATCTTAAAAAAATTATAGTGAAATTTAGACACCCCATAAAAATTTTATTGGGGGTTTTGTTCCTTTAAACGCCCCCAAACTTTTGTGTACGTTCCAATTAAATTATTATTGTTGTACCAATAGTTAAACACATTGTTTTTAAAACTTTTTTGGCTCTTTGTACTTTTTCGAACTTCTTAAGCCATCGGTCCAGATGGACTTCCATCGGAACTTCTTAAGCTTGTGGAAGATGAAACAGTAAATGTTTTGGTTGACCTCTTTAACTGCATTTATAAAACAGGAGAAATACCTAAGGAATGGCTTCTGTCAACTTTTGTAACTATTCCAAAGAAAACAAACGCAAAACTGTGCACCGACCATCGCACAATAAGCTTAATGGGACACACACTAAAAGTATTTCTTAAAGTGATACATACAAGAATTCACAAAAAACTAGACGCTGACATCAGTGATACTCAGTTCGGGTTTCGAAACGGGCTTGGAACAAGGGAAGCACTATTTGCACTTAATATCATGTGCCAAAGATGCCTGGATGTTAACCAGGATATATATATGTGCTTTATTGACTACAACAAGGCGTTCGATAAAGTTCGCCACGAACACCTGATGAGACTGTTGGTAGAGAAAAACTTAGATAAAAGGGACGTCAGAATTATCTTCAATATTTACTATAACCAGAAGGCGAATATTAGAGTAGAACGGGAAACAACCGAGGAACTCGAGATCAAAAAAGGCGTAAGGCAGGGATGCATACTTTCACCAACCTTGTTTAACTTATATTCAGAAGATATTATAAACAGAGCCCTTGCTGACCAAGATATAGGGGTTAAAATAAATGGCACTTTAATAAACAATTTGAGATACGCTGATGACACAGTATTAATAGCAGACACCCCGGAAGATCTCCAAACACTGATAAACAGAATAGTAGAGTGCAGCGAAAAGTTCGGTTTATCACTTAACATCAAAAAAACAAAAATAATGATGGTGTCGAAATCTCCACAAAATTTTTCTGACATAACCGTACATGATCAAAGAATTGAGCGTGTTAGAAAATATAATTACCTGGGAACTGTTATTAATGAAAACAACGACAACTCTGAAGAAATCAAGATCAGAATAGAAAAAGCTAGAGCTACTTTTACCAAAATGAAAACAGTTTTATGCGGAAGAGAGCTAAGTTTAAATCTTAAAATTCGCCTCATGAGATGTTACGTGCTGTCAGTTCTTTTCTATGGAATGGAAGCTTGGACACTGAAAAAGATCGATACAAGGAAAATAGAAGCATTCGAGATGTGGATGTACCGCAGGATACTGAGAATATCGTGGACAGAGAGAGTGACAAACATGGAAGTGTTGCGAAGGATGCAGAAAGAAAAAGAACTTGCGCTTACTATTAAAAAGCGCAAACTGCAATACTTGGGACATATAATGAGGGGACAAAAGTACCAGCTACTACAATTAATTATTCAGGGAAAAATAATAGGTAAAAGATCCATTGGCAGAAGAAAACATTCATGGTTGAAGAATTTAAGAGATTGGTACAAGTGCAGCAGCTGCCAATTATTTAGATCTACGGTATCAAAAATACGCATAGCCTTGATGATAGCCAAACTTCGGAACGAGGACGGCACCTGAAGAAGAAGACTTTTTCGAAAAGTCAGTTTTTATCGAGATATTTTGAATATTTGTCAAATTCACCACATATTTGTATATGGTTAAGTACGATTATGGAGAGTAGGTAATAATATGAAAATTTATGATTTACATTTTTAGGTATATTTTGAACCATATTAAAAAAGAAGCCACATCTCGATAAAAGGTGCCTTATCGAAAAAATACAAAGAGGCAAAAAAGTTTTAAAAACAGTATGTTTAACTAATGGTACCGCAGAAATAGATTAATTGGAACGTACACAAACATTTGGAGGGTTTAAAGGAACAAAACCCCCATAAAATTTTTATGTAAACATATTCAAAAAGAAGCTGCAAGTCGATAAAAACTGCCTTATCAAAAAATACTAAGATGCAAAAAAGTTTTAAAAATATTGAGTTTAACTAATGGTACCACAATAATGATTTAATTAGAACGAACACAAAAGTTTGGGGGGTAAAAAGGAGCAAGACCCCCATACAATTTTTATGAGGTTCACAAATTTCACTATAATTTTTCTTTAAAATGCTCCTGCCATAAAAATGTCACATGTTCATTTTCAATAAAAAATCTCTCATAGTTTTCGATATAATCGAGAAAATCGATTTTCATTTTGTAACTTCAAAGAGGTGTAACTTTTTTCATGTGTATATTTGTACTAAGGTAAGTTAGGTTCATTCGAACTATTTTTAGTCCCAGAATATGTGATTTAATTTATGACCTGTATTTTTGTTACACCCTGTATAATGACGTAATGTTTAATACACTTTTACTTAATTAAAAACATAAAAACATTCATGAAAAAGAAAAGGATAAACATTCAACTTTTGCTTAGTATGTACTGGGTTCAGAGATAGGTTGTTCTTCATCTGTTCTTCTTTCGTACTTTTCAGAGGACATTTTTTTTCTCAAAAATGGCTTGTCGTTTTTTATTTTGTCATGGAATTCGGAACATGACATTACAGAATTTACTTTAATATTGAGAAGCTCCTTTACAACAGGCAGAGATAATCTTCCTCTTTTAGCCGTCCATATAAAATTCATCATCGAAAAGATACGTTTAGCAGGGGGCGATGTACCAGGCAGACAAAAGATAAATGCTACTATTTTAAAAATATGTAGGTACTCGTAAAGGAAACGTTGCTTTTAGAAAATGCTTCAAATATTGCTTTCCATTTATCATGAGTGTTTGGAATTTTTTCTTTAGGTAGTAAAGTCCATTTAGGTTTTAGCTTTTTTAGAACTTGGAGAAGTGACGAGCCCTCATCAAATAATTCATCCACATTGAAAGAATTCGGTACAACGCTGACTACAACAGTTAAAGCGCTCTCTTCCATCTCTTTCCAGGTAGGATCATCTTGTAGCGTTAACCATTTAAAGTTGTTAGCCGTGTCAAAGCTAAAATTTCCCACCGTTGGGCCAAGTGTTTTCCATTTTTTTAGTAAAGAAAAAAATCCGAACATTTCTCATATCCGGACACCAATCCGGACATGTCTTTCAAATCCGGACTGTCCGGACGAAATCTGCACGTATGGTAACCCTAGCTATGGGGAACTGCCTGTGTCTCCAATACAAATATCTTAAAGAGATTCCAAAATGAGGTGCTGCGTAGGTACCATAGTCATGGTTTCATGTTACCTATTTTTTATACTACCTGTTTTGAAACATCTGAAAGAGGTCACTTTTTTAAAGTATTAAAGACGTGATTTTACCGACGTATAAAAGTCGTTACCTTTTTGACGTTTTAAAATCATCACAATTATGACGTCAAATCGATGAGACAAATACACGTGAATTCCCCTCTTTTTGGGAAGAAGTAATGACAGAGGGAATATTCCCATTTTTTAAATTCCTTAGCGCTGGGAATATTCCCAGTCCACGTCACTAATTCAGACTAATAAAATTATTTTAATTTTAGAATTGTAAACTGCTTGTCTGTATTTCTTAGCAAAATAAATGCTTAATGCACAATGAGCAGATTGCTGTACTCAATGAAGTTAATAAAAAAAAAACAAATAAGTACATAGTAAAACTTTATTTTTTCTTACAACCTAAAAAGCAGGAAAACCCGCATAGATACAACACAAAATCACAAACACTATTAGATCCCTTTTTAGTGTTGTCTTTTTCCGAACGAGATTCACTTTCGGCAGGCCCGAGAACTTCTATGTATGAATTCTTTTGGTTTGTTCTGGTCCCAACCTTTAGATCATAATCTTTTGGTAGATACATCTTTATACGGTCTGTGGTTATTTGGTTATATCGAGGTGGAGGATGAGTTATTGGTGACGGTAAGATGTAACCAGAGGAACTTCGTCGGTAGTTATTCGGGGCTATCTCGATGGGTTCCAAATAGGATACAGGATGTACATGTACATTACCCTTCTCCTTCCTTCTTGCACTAGGATTAAGGCGAAATGTAAAATATTTTGAAGAAGTTCGATTCTTACCACTATGGAAATCATTAGAAGGAGAATTTTGGTGTTTTTGATTTTTGATGTGTTGTAAATTTCTCATTTCTAAATCCAGATTTTCTTTTGCGTTTAAAGAATCATCCGCTACATTTATAGTATCTATAAAAGAATTTTCGCATGAACATCCGTCGTCAGTATCTTTTAAATTATGTAGTGATAAATCTCCAGATAAATTATAATCTTGATTTTCCGTATGAGTGTTAGTTTCTGCATCTTCATCTTCATCTACTAGAGCTAGCCTACTTTTTGATAAAGATCCGAGGGTTACTTTGGTACAGTTGATGACACTTAATAATGTTTTCTTCTCATAATCCGTAAGTTCAACACTAACCTCTTGATCAGAGAATACCTGCAAATACAAAAAAAAATTAAATTAGATATAGAAATGGACGGATTAAACGACCCCGAAAAGTTATAAATAGGTATAGAAGATTTATGGCACCAAATAAGCTTGAAAAAAGCATGAAATTGCACGAGGATACATATACCCCAAAAAGTGGCCCTATGCGGACTATGAAATAGAAGAGTTCTTCTATAACATTACTTTAGCCCTAAATGAATACAATCACACTAGGTATACTATAATGCGCCAGTCAAAAGGGAAAACAATCTGAAAAATATTTGGGGGGTAGCTTATGATAATTCCGTGAAAATGAACTTTGAGCTAATTTAGCTTTGTTTTTTTTTAACAATCATAAAGAGCTTAAAACATTTTTTACACATATTTTAGAGAAAAATGGTTCCAATAAAAGTTGTAGGCCATAAAAAGTTCTTTAGTTTTGACAGTTTCCGAAATAAAATTCCGAATTAAACAATTAATCCAGATAATCGCTTTATAATAATTTAGCTTTGTTTTTTTTTAACAATCATAAAGAGCTTAAAACATTTTTTACACATATTTTAGAGAAAAATGGTTCCAATAAAAGTTGTAGGCCATAAAAAGTTCTTGAGTTTTGACAGTTTCCGAAATAAAATTCCGAATTAAACAATTAATCCAGATAATCGCAAAAACCTTTATTCCTGCAGTAATCTATAAATGTTAAAAGCCTTGTTTTTTTGCATAATGACATGTATGTACATGTACAACAGTTTACCAAAAGTTGTGCTTTCCTGCTATTTATGTAAAAATATGTTTGTTTTTTTGTTCAATTCTTTCACCCTATATTTATTAGTTTTTCAAAAAAATAATACCGCCATTGAAACGACCTAAAAATATTTTTTAGGAAATATTTTGAATTTTTTAATTATGTTAATTACCATTTAATAAATGCATAACGTATCTTCACATGTATCTATGTGCGGCAGCAGGGCCGGCGATAACGGGCCTGCAAGGGATGCACTGCAGGCGGGCGCCCCTGTTTGGGGGGCGCCAGAATGAGCTTTTTTTGCTTGTGTTATGCAAAATACTTAAATAGAAAAATTCATTTTTTAGATGTGGTTTAAATTCGTCATAATACCCTAATCTGTGTTTGTTTATTTTTGCATATCACACATGTAAAATATACAAAAATATGCAATTCCGCATATAAATCTTACTGTTAGGTAGTAAAATAATTTATTGGTCAGATATCATATTTCAACCAAACAACTTTGCTCTTAATGAGAATGCTTTGTTTATTTTCTTCAAATTCCCTGCAAGTTGTTAGTTTTGTATCAGCAGTTATGAGAGGAAATGAATGATTTCTAGTAAAATAAACAAGATTGCGATACTGTTCTCTTGCCGCCTGTCTAATTTAAGTTTAAGTATTATGTATTTACCTATTAATAGGTACCAATATTAGTATTAATCCCATATAAAAACAATATTTAAAATAAACATTTTACAAAAAATCTAGTTTAGAGCTCTTTAGATTTGTTATTATTTCATGTGATTATAATACAGAATAGTTTGTCAGTTGTACTCTGCAGTTAAAGAATCTAGTGTTGTTTTCAATTAATATAAAATTATATTTGTTAAGTACTCAGTACTATTATTAAATTACGGGTTCACATTACTGCAGAAGCATAATCTTGAGGTTTTAAAGTTATTATTTTTATTTAGTTAACAAAACAGTGGATTCAAAAAAATATCTGGGGTACAAATCGAAACACAAAAGCCGAAAAAGAAGAAATGACAAAAAAAAACAATCTTAGTTCTCTTAGACAATTTCTTAAAAAAGTTAAAGTGAAGTTGTTTTGTCAGATGATGGGCCCAATAAAACTGTAACCGAACTTTATTTTCCGTGGATATTAGCGGATAGCGGGACACCGCCTTTAGTCGGTGCCTCGTTGCCCGGAACACACATTTTTAGAACACAAGTATAAAATCAAGCCATTAATGGGGAGAAAAGCTCTTCTAGCTACCCCTAAAAGCAGGTGGTATAACCACATAAAGTAATACACAGGATGTCCCATTACCCAGGACATCCAAGGTAACGTTCGGTACAAAGCCTCCTCATTCGTTATGTACTGCGATGGGGAGGGGTGGTGGTATAGCTTGGGGGTCAGATAGATACCACTCCAGGTTATGCACGGTCAGATGGGTACCACTCCAGGTTACGCAGTCTGGGCCTCGATTTTTGACCCTTCGCTTCGTTATCGATCGTATTCGCTTCGTATCTGTTTAGTAAACGAAACGAATACGTTCGATAACGAAGCGGAGGGTCAAAAATCGAGGTCCTGACCGGTTTGAGCTTCAGACATATGAATCTCACTTCACTGTTCCATTAGAACACACATAATGTCCCTGAGGCTGGGGTTGTACGAGTATCTGTGTGTATGTTTGTGTGAGGAGATGTGGGGCGCCAGTGCTAGTTTTGCAGGCGGGCACCTTATACCCCAGCGCCTGCACTGTGCGGCAGATTCGTGAAAATATTATAAGAATTACTGTGCATTTAATGGTAGAAGCATATAATTTGGACCACATATACTACATAATATATAAAGGTTCAAATTTAGATATAAGGCCATCTCAGATTTTGCCTTTTACAAAAATTGAGGGCATTCAAAAGGGCGACTAAACTTATATGAATAATAGCACGATAACTTTTGAACGAAAAGTCCGATTTCAGCCAAATTTTGCATCAATGTTCTTTTTTTGATGACTAAGATCGAGATTTTGAACCGGAAGAATAGAAGTTGTGTTGTTACTGTTTTTTATGTAAAAATATGTTGGTGTTTTTTCACTTCTTTCACCCTGTATATATCAATTTTTCAAAAAGGTAATACCGGCATTGAAAAGAGCGTAAACATATTTTTTAGGAAATATTTTGAACTTTTTCATCATCATCATCATCATCATCATCATCATCAATGGCGCTACAACTCTTCGTGAGTCTTTGCCGCGTTTACTATTGCCTTCCATGTTTGTCAGTCCTGTGCCACTAATTACCATTGTAGCACTCCCATTTTCTCTAGATCTTCTTTGACTGCATCTTTCCACCTTTTTCTAGGCCGCCCTACAGACCTTCTTCCATCTGGCCTTTCCCAGAACACATTGTTTATAAGGCGATTTTCGTTACTGCGTATCACATGCCCTGCCCATCTGAGTCTATTAGCCTTTATATATCTGACTAGATTTTTTTTCCGAATAGAGACTCTACCTCGTTATTGTATCTGCGCCTCCATTCGTTTGTCACGCTGTCTCTGCATGGGCCATATATCATTCGAAGGATTTTACGTTCCCACACCATCAATTTATTTACTTCTCTTTTTGTTAGCGTCCATGTTTCGCTTCCATACGCGACTGCTGGTCGTATTATGGTCTTATATATCTGGATTTTTGCACCTCGTGAAAGAAGTTTTGACTTCATTAGATGTTTCATTGCAAAGAAAGATCTGTTTCCTGCCATTATTCGCGTTTCAACTTCTCTCTCTAATTTGTTGTCATTTGTGATTGTTGCTCCTAGATATTTAAATTCTTTAACCACTTCGAAGTTATGATCGTTTATAGTAATGTTTTGCCTTATTCGCCGTCGTTTTTGTTTTGTTTTCATGCATTTATTTTTAGACCGATGTTTAATGCAGCTTCTTCAAAGCTCGAGAAAATATCCTTAATTTCTAACGTTGATTGTGCTACTGCTTCTACGTCATCGGCAAAGGCGAGTATGATTTTGAACTTTTTGGTTATGTTAATTACCATTTAATAAATTCATAAGGTATCTTCACATGTACTATGTGCGGCAGATTTATTTTGAATGCCCGCCATTTTTGTAAAAGACAAAATCTGAGATGGCCTCATATCGAAATTTGAACCTTTGGATGTGTAGTATGTGTGGTCCAAATTATATGCTTCTACCATTAAATGCACAATAATTCTTATGCTATTTGAACGAATCTGCCTCACATAGGTTCCTAGGTACAGGTGAAGATACGTTATGCATTTATTAATTGAGAATTAACATAACTAAAGAGTTCAAAATATTTCTTAAAAAATATTTTTACGCCCTTTTCAACGCCGGTATTACATTTTTAAAAATTTATATATACAAGGTGAAACAATTGAAAAATTAAACAACATATTTTTACATAACAAATCAAGAATAACACATCTTCTGGTTCACGACCTCGATCTTATACATCAAAAAAAGAACGTATATACCAAATTTGGTTGACATCCGACTTTTCGTTCAAAAGTTATCGTGCTATTAGTCATATATGTATAGTCGCCATTTTGAATACCCGCTATTTTTGTAAAAGGCCAAATCTGAGATGGCCTTATATCCAAATTTGAACCTATGTATGTGTAGTATATGTGTTCCAAAGTGTATTATATGCTTCTACCATTAAATGCACAGTAATTCTTATAATATTCACGAGTCTGCCGCACAACATGTGAAGATAAGTTATTCATTTATTAAATGTTAATATAACTAAAAAGTTCAAAATATTTCCAAAAAAATGTTTTTACGCTCTTTTCAATGCCGGTATTACCTTTTCGAAAAATTAATACCTATATACAAGGTGAAAGAATTGAAAAAAGAACAACATATTTTTACATAAAAAATCAGGAAAAACACAACTTCTGGTAAACCGAAAGAACCCTCATACCAAATTTGATTGAAGTCGGACTTTTCGTTCAAAAGTTATCGTGCTATTAGTCACGTATGTATCGTCGCCATTTTGAATGCCCACCATTCTTGTAAAAGGTAAAATCTGAGATGGCCTCGTATCTAATTTTGGACCTTTATATGTGGAGTATATATGGTCCAAATTATATGCTTCTATCATTAAATGCACAATTCTTTATTTGCACGAATCTGCCGCACTATAACACATTGCGTGCCACGTCGCTCATATATGAGAGACAAAGATATGTTGCCAGGGGCCACGTCGTCGCTCAATTTTGATATACACGTGTGACTAACTTTCATGGCCATGGATATCAATGGCCCCTGGGAGTAGTATCCTGATTAAAGCGTGGCACGCAATGTGTTAATATTATTTATAAATTACTTCAAAAATAAGGGGTTTATCTCGGTCAATTTGTTAAAGTCTATAACTTTTATTTGAACCATTTTCTCTAAAATGTATAAGAATCATTCTATAGGGCTTTTCATCGATTTTCATTTGTTTGGAGCTTCTGCCATCTGTCATCAAATATTAATATATACAGGGTGAGGCAGATAAAGGGCCTATTAGAAATATCTCGAGAACTAAAGGTAAGAAAATCATGAAAATTGTTATACAGGGGTTTTCAGGTGTGAACTATTTAATGAAAATATTTTTGTCTCTTTGCTACTTCCGGTAATACCGGAAGTTGACTGTAACTTCGTTTTTTTAAATGAGACACCCTTTATATTTTTACATTTTTGGATTTTCCTTGATTTCTTCTTTCTTTAAATATAAAGTTTTGTAATATTATACAGGGTGGGTTAAAAGATAATTACGTTTTCTTATTAATTTCGCAGCAATATTCACACCCTGTAGGCTTGTAGTAGTTTGACATAATAAACTCTATTTATGTTCAAATGATTTTTAATGTAGTCTACTATTGTTAGGAATTATTGGTATAGTTAAATTTTTCGTTTTAGTATACAAGGTTGGTCGAAACTGGGAATGAGTATTTTCTGAGTTTTCTTAAATGGAACACCCTGTATTTTAGTATTGTAATGAAATGTTGTTTTATAGTACATTTTAATTACTTAAGCACTCCCTATACCTAACTGCTTTAATTTGTGAGTTATTGGTGATTCAAGCAAAACATTAATTGCAACACAAAATATGTGAAATTGTATTAGGTTGGCCGTGAAAATATTAAATCACAAATCATTTTTTGGAAATAAATACATATTAATCTAGACTGATACTTAAAATTGCCAATAATGGTTGAACTGTCAAAATACCATCGAAGTTAAGATTGTTGGTGCGGTTAACAATTAAGCACAAATTAAAGCAGTTAGGTATAGGGAATGCTTAAGAAATAAAAAAGTACCATGAAATATCATTCCATTACAATACTAAAATATAGGGTGTTCCATTTAAGAAAACTCAGAAAATACTCATTCCGAGTTTAGACCCACCCTGTATACTAAAATTAAAAATTTAGCTATACTAATAATTGTTAACAATAGCAGACTATATTAAAAATCATTTGAACATAAATAGAGTTCATTATGTCAAACTACTACAATCCTACAGGGTGTGAATATTGCTACGAAATTAATAAGAAAACGTAATTATCTTTTAACCTACCCTGTATAATGTTACAAAACATTATATTTTAAGAAAGACGAGATCGAGGAGAATTCAAAAATGTCAAAATATACAGGGTGTCCTATTTAAAAAAAAACGAAGTTATAAGCAACTTCCGGTATAACCGGAAGTACCAAGTAGATAAAAATATTTTCATTAAATAGACCAGTCTTCAAAACCCCCTTATTCCAATTTTCATAATTCAGTTACCTTTAGTTCTCGAGATATTTCTAATAGGCCCTTTATCTGCCTCACCCTATATATACGTCATACATTATTGATATATCCAATGATATAAACCAAAGACGTATGACGTAGATATCTTAATATTATAGGTACGACACGTGACAGAAGCTCGAAACAAATGACTGTGAATGAAAAGCCCTATAGACAGAAAATGATTATGTTCACTCTTTACGCATGTTTTTAAAAAACAAATCAAAATTAGCTGTACTTACGTCTTCACGGAACCGGTTCGGCTGGATTCGGAAAAATGGGAGGCGTGTTTAAAACAAATATTCCTATCAATCCATTAAAAAAGGAAAGCTTTTAACCAATGCGTTCTACCAGTCCTCACATACGGAGCCGAAACCTCAACTCTCACAAAAATTGAGAAGGGCACAACGAAAGATGGAGAGATCAATGCTTGGAATAAGCTTAAGAAATAGAGTAAGAAAACAGACAGGAAGTTCTTAGACAAACCGGAGTGGAAGATATCATTGAACGTATTACAAGGCAAAACATGGAGATGGGCGGGATATAGTATCATAGAATTGATTCAAAAAATGACATAACCCAGACAGACAAAGTGAAAGTTATCCACCAACACCAAATTGTTCTATATGGTCCATATAATGTTCAGAAAAAAGTCACACCTTTTTGAAAAGTCGGTAAATTCGTAGTTTTTTACGTTTTTCGTCAATATTTCTAAAACTATGAGGTTTAGCATGAACAACCTTCTATACAAAAATGTTCTACATTAAATTTGAAATAAAAAAGGCAATATACATGTAGGGATTCTTTAAAGACAATCGTAATAAAAGTCAGTTTGATGTTTAACAGTTTTAATTAATAAAATAGATAACTAAATTATAGTTAGGTACTATTAAATTGACGAAATGTAAAAGTGTTTGTGTAATTGCGACTAAAACTTTACGAGTTCTCACAAAAGAAACTGTCTTTGAGATATTCGCGTTTACCTACTTAACATATGACCGGCTTGTCAATATTACGTCCTTATGATTATCCCAAATACAACCTCTTAAGTTCGAATCTCAGAATCGACTAACTATACCACCCCTACGATAAAACAAATTCTATTACATACATCTAATCTCTCTTTTCCGTTTTCCAATGAGAACCAACCCATTAAAATTGATTCAAAGTATGTGCTGACCTTTTCACAATAAACGAAAACTATTAAAATTAGTCAAGGGGGCTACTTATGTTTATTTTGCAATTCCGATTTCCCGATCCCCAAGCTATCCGCACATGTGTTCTTATGCGTGAGACTCTTATTTCGTTTTCGGAATAATAATTAAGAAAAATTATATATACAGGGGAACTTAAAATATAAGGTAAAATATTTACAATTCTACATATACATAATCCTTCTAAAATGAACGGTTCCAAAGTCACGGAGGTAGTATAGTATAATTGGTCCAAAAAAAGGTCTAACCCAGACATCCAAAGTATAAGTTTTCCTCCAACACCAAATTGTTTTATATGGTC
Source organism: Diabrotica virgifera virgifera (assembly GCF_917563875.1). NCBI lineage: Eukaryota > Metazoa > Arthropoda > Insecta > Coleoptera > Chrysomelidae > Diabrotica > Diabrotica virgifera. The sequence continues at coordinate 107,535,835 of NC_065444.1, forward strand.
CACATATTGTTCAGTAAAAAGTTACACCATTTTGAACGTCCGGTTTGGAGGGGAGATGGGGGAGAAGTCGGTAAATTAGTAGTCTCTTTACGTTTTTCGTCAATATTTCTAAAACTATGATTAAGCGTAAACAATGTTCATACATATCCATATCCATAATATCATTTCCATAATTGTTATAAAATCAACGGTTCCAGAGTCACGGAGGGTGAAATGTGGAGGTTTTCGATACTTTTTATATTCTTTGGGCAATTGATGATGATTTTGGATGGTGAGGTTGACGTTTCTTCAAGGGCTTATCACTAACATACCATCGGCCACTGAATTAGCAAATCCTGTTAAAGAAAATTTCTTTCAATCAGTAAAAATATTATAAATTGCCCAAAAAAATATAAAAAGTATCGAATACCTCCACTTTTCACCCTCCGTAACTCTGGATTCGTTGATTTTATAACAATTTTGTATAGGACCTTTTTTGTTTTAAATTTGATGTAGAATATTTTTGTATAGAACATCGTTTACGCTAAAGCATATTTTTAGAAATATTGACGAAAAACATAAAAAACTACTAATTTACCGATTTCTCCCCCATCTCCCCCTAAATCGGACGCTCAAAATGGTGTAACTTTTTACTGAACAATATCTGGATCATATAGAACAATTTGGTGTTGGAGGAAAACTTTTACTTTTAATGTTTGGGTTAGGCCTTTTTGGACCAATTATACTATACTACCTCCGTAACTTTAGAACCGTTCATTTTAGAAGGATTGCATAGGGCCTTTTTTGTTTCAAATTTAATGTCGAACATTTTTGTATAGAAGGTTGTTCATGCTAAACCGCATAGTTTTAGAAATATTGACGAAAAACTTAAAAAACTACGAATTTACCGATTTCTCCCCCTCTCCCCCCCCCCCTCCAAACCCGACGCTCAAAATGGTGTGACTTTTTTCTGAACATTATGTGGACCATATAGAACAATTTGGTGTTGGAAGGATAACTTTCACTTTGGATGTCTGGGTTTGGATCTAGTTATACCATACTATACAGGGTGTTTCATTAATAATTGTCCATATAGTAACTGGAGAAACTTTAGCACAAAATACGAAGATTTAACCTAAAACACTTAAATAAAATGTGGTTCCTTACCGAGTTACAGGGTGTTTTATCTAAAAATTTAAAAACTATTTTTGCTCAGCATTCTAAAACTATTCGACGTATCCTTTTCATATTTGGCAGGAAGTATTTATAGGTACTGTACAAACTACTAAATTATGTTAAACAAACGTTTCTGTCTATTACCAGAGGCGTACGACGGGGGAAAGTGAATGGTTGATCCTTTCCAAATTCTACGCTATTGGCAGAATTGCTATTTTAGTTCAATTTTTTGATTCTCCAATACTTTCTATGAAAATAATATACCCTTCATTCGTAACGATAAAGTCATTAGTTTTCGAGATCTTTGAAGTTAAAAATGAAACGACACGGTTATTTTGATTAATGTATTGTGTCGCTTCATTTTTAGTTTCAAATATCTCGAAAACTAATCATTTTATCGTTACGAATGACGAGTATATTATTTAAATAACAAGTATTGAAAAATAAAAAAATTATACTAAAATAGCAATTTCGTCAGTGGCGTAGAATTTGGGAAGGGTCAACCAGCCACTATCCCCTGTCGTACGCCTCTGGTAGTAGCTAGAACCGTTTATTTATCTTAATTTAGTAGGGTGTACAGTACCTACACTTTCTGCCAAGTATGATAAGGATACGCCAAATAGTTTTAAAGTACTGGGTACAAATAATTTTTAAATTTTAATCATATGAATCCTATCGTAAATTAATCAAAATAACTGTGCCGTTTCATATTTAACTTCAAATAGCTCGAAAACTAATGACTTCATCGTTACCAATGAGGAGTATATTATTTACGTAGAAAGTATTGGATAATCTAAAAATGGCACTAAAATAGTAATTCCACCAGTGGCGTCGAATTTGAGAAGGGTCAACCATTCACTATCCCCTGTCGTACGCCTCTGGTAGTAACTAGAAACGTTTGTTTATCATAATTTAGTAGGGAGTATAGCACTTTCTGCCAAGTATGAAAAGGACACGTCGAATAGTTTTAAAATGCTGAGCAAAAATAGTTTTTAAATTTTTGGATAAAACACCCTGTAACTCAGTAAGGAACCATATTTTATTTAAGTGTTTTGGGATATTGATAAAAAAGAAGACTACACCTAGCTGGACAGAGTCTGATAATATAAATTCATTTGAAGAACATATTAACATCATTCTCGAAAGCAATAGAATACAGAAATATAAGAATACAGACCTAAATGTAACACCCTGAGGGACATTATAACAGAAGTTAGGGAGAAAATCCAGAACATACACTGCTAAAAGAAACCATATATCATATATAGACCGGTCACTCTAGTAGAGTATAGGTCGCTCAGGTTCATGAGCTTTTTTAATCCATTTCATGCGGTGGATTGGTCCGCATAAGCCCTCTTCACTATCCTTTAGATTTTCGTGTTTTTTGCTTTCTCTGTAATCTGTTTCCATTCTTTCCTGTTCTGTATTTTCTATCTCCAGCCTGTAATTTCCATATTTGATATGTATATCCTCTCGCAGTTGATCTTCCCATCTTATTTTCGGTCTTCCTCTAGGTCTGTTTATTACTGGCGTCCAATTTGTTATCTGCCTAATTAGTTCATCCACTCCTCTTCTTTGGATGTGGCCAAACATTTTAGTCTTTGTGCTTTAATGAATCTCACTATGTCTTCTCCTTCCATTAGATTTCTTATTTCGTGATTCATCAGAATTCGTATTTCTCCTTGATCTGTTTTAATTGGACCATGTATTCTCATAATTTTTCTTTCTATAATTCTCAGTTTTTCTTCATCTTTTTTTGTAAGGCACATTGCTTCTGCTCCATAGGTGATGACTGGTCTAATTGCCGCTCTATATATCTTTGTCTTTGTTTTCTTGCTCAGGTTTTTATCTTTAAGTAGATTGTAGTATTTCCAGAATGCCCTATTCCCTGCTTTAATTCTTTCATTTATCTCAATGCTTCTTCTGTTTTGACCATCTACTATCACTCCTAAGTATTTAAAGCAGTCAACCCTTTGGAATACATTATCACTTATTCTTATTTCTTTTATTCTATTTATTTGGTCTTGATTTCTAGTACTTATTAAGTATTTTGTTTTTTTCTGGTTAATTATTAACCCCCTGATGTTTGCCTCTCTTGTCAATGTTAGCAATGCATCTTCTAGACTTCTCTTGTCGCGGGCTATCAATCCTAGGTCATCTGCATACCCTATTATTTGTGTAGAGCTTTGGATTATTGTCTTTTTTGTTATCCCTGTGTTTCTAATTACTCCCACCAAGGCTTAAAGAGAGTTGTTGATAGTCTATCACCTTGTCTTACCCCATGTTCTATGTTGATATTCTTTGTTTCACCATCCACTGTTTTAACCTTTGCTTTTGAGTCCTTCATTGTCATTCTGGTCAATCTTATTAATTTTGCAGGTATATTCATATTTTTCATTTCTTTTAATAGCTGTTTTCTGTAGATGCTGTCGAAAGCCTGTTTTAAATCAATAAACAATATGTGCAATTCTATGCCATGTTCGTAACTTTTTTCGATTGTTTGCGTTAAAACGTGGATTGCATCGATTGTTGATCTCCCTTTTCTAAATCCCTGTTGATACGGTCCTAGGTTTTTTCTGTGTATCTGGTTAGTCGATTTCTTATAATTGTTGTCATGATCTTATATGTTGTATTTAATAGCGTGATTGCTCTATAATTGCTGCAGAGCGTTGGGTCTCCTTTTTTAAAAACTGGTATAATGAGTCCGTTCTTCCATTCTTCAGGCATGTATTCCTTTTCCCCAATATTGACCATTAATTTATATATACGGTTTAGAAGGTCATCTCCTCCATTTGCAATCAATTCATTGTTAATCTCATTCGGTCCTGGAGTTTTGTCAGATTTTAGTTGTTTTACTACTTCTATAAATTCTTGGTAGGTAGGTACATCTTCTTCTTCATCTCGGTTATCTGTTATATCTTCTTCTTCTGCGTCGATTGCTTGGTTGCTTGTATTTATATCTTTAAAGTGATTTTCCCAATCTTTTTTGCTTATTTTGCTGGTCACTTTGTTACCGTTATATTGTTGCTTTATGTATTGAAACAATTTTTTGTTGTCTTTATTATTAGTTTCAATCTCTTGCATTTGATCTGAGATCCATGTCTCTTTCTTCCTTTTATATAGTTTGGCCGCTTCTCTCTTTTCTTTTTGGTATTGTTCTCTTTCTTCTTGACCGCTATTTTCAAGCAATTTGTTTCGCGCCAGCGTTTTCAGTTGACTTTGGTATCGACATTCTTCGTCAAACCATTCTTTGGTTTTTTTCTTTTCTTGAGGTCCTATGGTTTGATCCGCAGCCTCTATGATGCTCATTTTTATATTTGTCCATTCCTCTTCTACGTTCGTGCCATTGTACCTCTTCAGTTTTTGTACTAGTTCCTCTGAATACTCTTGTTTTGTTTGTTGCACTTTTAATTTGGTTATGTTCCACTTCCTTCTTTTTCCTACTTTGTTATTAGATTTGATGATTTTCATCTTTATTTTGGCTATTAAGAGTTTGTGGTCAGCATCAGCGTTTGCTCCTCTAAAGGATCTCACATCTTGTATTATCTTTGACCATTTTTTTTTTGAAATCAATACATGATCTATTTGGTTGCCATCTGATCTCCCTGGTAACATCCAGGTTATCTTGTGTTCCTTTTTATGTATAAATTTCGTACTGACTATATAGGTATTTGTTGCTGCTGCCAGATTGCAAACTTTTGCCCCGTTATCGTTTGCGACATTGTGGATTGTTTCTTTTCCTGCTACATTTTGATTATAGCTCTCTTTTCCCACTTGCGCGTTAAAATCTCCCAGTATTATTAAGATATCGTTCCTAGGAATATTTTCGCAGTTTCTTCTAAAAGTTCATAGAATTCCATTTTATCTTGTTGGTCTGCTTCCTCGGTAGATGCGTAGCAGTTAACTAAAGATATATTGGCTTGTTTATTTTCGATTCTGATGTAGGAGATTCTTCCATTAACGGAATATAAGAAACCATATAACGAAGAAATAAGTCCTCAAACACAAGCATTAATGGAATAAAGGGAATAATGCAAAGATTATGCTGAACTTAGAGGGACCAGTAAAAGAATTTAAAAATCTATTAGGACTGACAACCGAAAGCATAAAAGTGAACAAATCCAACAAAGTATTGAAGATATCAAGAGCCTCAAAGTTCTAAGGAGAAAATTAACAAATTAATGGCAAAAAAGCAATTAAAGACCCGTGTTGAGCTGGCCCCCCACTTCCAAAAATTAAAAAACAAATAGCCCTGATTTATGAGCTATTTATGAGCTTTCATATTCCGCAAACTAAAAATTTTGAGCTCGTTCCAGTGAGCAGGAATTTAATACTTTAATGGGGGGCTGAGTCAGCCCCCCCACTACTTAAAAATAGGAATATTGAATCGGTTTTTGCGGCAGAATTATGAGCTATTTATGAGCTCTTGAAATTATATAGTTTCGATTTTTGAGCTCATCCCCTTCACCCCCAAACAACCCTTTAATTGATTTAACTTAAGAGAAAAATGCTGAGAAAACTTAAAATATATCGTATTGCGGATATAATTCCTATAGCTTATATACTCTAAGAATAAACTATTAAATCACGTGCATTTCGATTATTGAGCTACAACCCCTTCGCAAGAAAACCACCCTATCTTCCCGGCTTAAGAAAAAGTTGTACTTAAAATGCATTAAATTAATTATTTGGCGACTACATACCATTTAATAATTTATAAGCTACCAAATTACGCGCATTTAGATCAGTAAATTGCAAATTATTTTGTATAGTGCAGTCACTGAAGGTAAAAATCAACGATTACCTTCAATTTCGGTGAACCTTCATCGATTTTCACGAAAATTGGTCAGTGGTTAGAGGATACCTCAAGAAACAAAGGTGACATGGTACCACCTTGCGCCTTTACCCTGAGGGTGGATACCGCCCCTTCTCAGGGGTGAAAATTATTTTATAAAAAATAACTGCACAAATCTATAAAAGAATAAATTATAAGCAAAATGTATTATATAAAGTTATTAAAATAAGTCAATACTTTTTAAGTTATTAAAGACCAAAAATTTTAATTATTCGTGAAAAAAATGCATGTTTTGAAGCGGTTTTTCGTAAATCACTGAAAAACTGTAAGTTTTTACCAAAAAGTTAATAGTAGTTTAATTCGTATAGCTTATATTATAAGAATAAACTCTTAAATCACGCGCCTTTCGATTACTGAGCTACAACCCCTTCGCAAGAAAATCATCCCATATTCCCGGCTTACGAGAGAGTTGTACTTAAAATAATTTAAATTAATTATTTGGCGACTAGATATCGTTTAATAATTTATGAGCTCGCAAAATATACGCATCTCAATTATTAAATTGCCATTTTCTTTCTATAGTGCAGTCACTGAAAGTAAAAATCAACTATGACCTTCGATTTCGGTAAATCTCCATTCATTTTCACGAAAATTGGTGAGCGGATAGAGGATACTTCAAGAAAGAAAATTAACAATAATAACTTAGCCGGGGGTATATGTCACCCCTTCTCGGGGGTGAAAATTACTTTATTAAAAATAACCCCACAAATCAAGAGAGGGACAAATTCTAAGGAAAATTTGTTATATAATGTTATTAAAATAAATCAATACTATTTGAGTTATTAAAGATCAATTATTTTAATTTTTGTGTTGCTCTGCGCCCATTGAATTGGCAAGTACCTAGCATCTTCGAGCAGGGAAACATGGTGCCCTTTTAGCATGTGTTCCATTATATCTATCAACATCGACTTGTAGTCATAAAATTTTACCAAATTATATTATGTAAACCATATATTATGGGGTTACCACTATATACAGTGTGTTAGTTTCAAACTACTCGGCAGAATGCACTGAAGATGTTCTGTATTAGAACGAAAACGTTTTGAAATCCATAACATTTTAGATAGTTTTTAAATAAACGATTTTATACCAGAATATATCTCGAAGTTTTTTACTTCTGTATGAGTTTTTTTCAAAAAGTATTGATTTATTTTAATAACATTATATAACAAATTTTGCTTACAATTTGTCCCTCTCTCGATTTGTGGGGTTATTTTTAATAAAGTAATTTTCACCCCCAAGAAGGGGTGACATATACCACAGGTTAAAACCGCAAGTTGTTATTGTCAATTCGTGAAAATGAATGGAGATTTACCTAACTCGAAGGTCATAGTTGATTTTTACCTTCAGTGACTGCACTATAGAAAGAAAATGGCAATTCAATAATTGAGATGCGTATATTTTGCGAGCTCATAAGTTATTAAACGATATGTAGTCGCCAAATAATTAATTTAAATTATTGTAAGTACAACTCTCTCTTAAGCCGGGAATATGGGATGGTTTTCTTGCGAAGGGGTTGTAGCTCTATAATCGAAAGGCGCGTGATTTAAGAGTTTATTCTTAGAATATAAGCTATACCAATTAAACTACTATTAACTTTTTTGTAAAAACTTACAGTTTTTCAGTGATTTACGAAAAACCGCTTCAAAACATGCATTTTTTTTTCACGAATAGTTAAAATCTTTGATCTTTAATAACTTAAAAAGTATTGACTTATTTTAATAACTTTATATAATAAATTTTGCTCTTAATTTGCTCTTTTATTGATTTGTGCAGTTATTTTTTATAAAATAATTTTCACCCCCGGGAAGGGGCGGTATCCACCCTGAGGGTAAAGGTGCAAGGTGGTACCATGTCACCTTTGTTTCTTGACGTATCCTCTAACCACTGACCAATTTTCGTGAAAATCGATTAAGGTTCACCGAAATTGAAGGTAATAGTTGATTTTTACCTTCAGTGACTGCACTATACAAAATAATTTGCAATTTACTGATCTAAATGCGCGTAATTTGGAAGCTTATAAATTATTAAATGATATGTAGTCGCCAAATAATTAATTTAATGCATTTTAAGTACAAATTTCTCTTTAGCCGGGAAGATAGGGTGGTTTTCTTGCGAAGGGGTTGTAGCTCAATAATCGAAATGCACGTGATTTCATAGTTTATTCTTAGAGTATATAAGCTATAGGAATTATATTTTCACTGAGCTCAAAAATCGAAACTGTATAATTTCAAGAGCTCATAAATAGCTCGTAATTCTGCCGTAAAAACCGATTCAATATTCCTATTTTTAAGTAATAAAAGCTGAGTGGGGGGGCTGACTCAGCCCCCCCACTAAAGTATTAAATTCCTGCTCACTGGAACGAGCTCAAAATTTTTAGTTTGCGGAATATGAAAGCTCATAAATAGCTCATAAATCAGGGCTATTTGTTTTTTAATTTTTGGAAGTGGGGGGGGGGCAGCTCAACACGGGTCAATTAAAGAATAAATATGGAAATATCACCATCAAAGATGAATTACTAAGAGTAGTCTACTAAGGTGTACAGTCAAACCCGCTTATTAAAATACCTCTTAAAGGAATATCCCGGTTTAAGGAATAGAAATTTGAGATCTCGAAACGTTTCTAATAGCAACCAATGATCGGTTATTCGAATATCCCGGTTATAGGAATACTTTTGATTGGCACGAAGGCTATTCCAATAAGTGGGTTCGACTGTACTCGTATACAGAATTATACAGAAGTCAACAAAAACATGATAAGCAACTACCTATCAGAAAAGTTAGATAATTCAGGAAAAACAAAAATGAAAAGAAATAAAGCTCTGGGAGAAGATTGTCACGATAATATAATTTTATCCTCTAGACTACGCCAATGAATTAAGTAAAACGTGTTTTTGTACCGTCTTGGACGATATAAAAGTTAGAACGAAAAGCCTAGTTGATTATTATTCTTGGAGCGTTGATGGAAGAATAATAAACAGCAACGAGGTATAAGAGGTGAGTTATCCCGACCATTTTCCACCGTCGTTTTGGTGCGACCATTTTCCACCGTCGTTTTGGTGCGCTGAACGAATCCGACGGTTTTTCCTTTTAACTATCCTTATACGAGCGGTGATCGTATTTCCCAACATGTCATTTCCATGTCAGGCGAGCTGAGCGAGATTTCCTCTCCTTATACGTCCAATTCATATTAATAAAAGTAATTCCTAATCCACGCGATCGTCAATATCATTCATTCATGTACAAAATATCGTCACATGCATCGACCCGAACCGAAAACTCGATGCGTAGATTATAAATATATTTATTAACGAAATTAACGAGTAATTAAGGCTAATTATCTTATCTTTTGTATGTTTTGATTCCAAATAAAAATGTCTTAAAAAGTGAACTTTTGTCTTCGACTGATTTTGTTACCTGAAGCAACAAACGCAACGACCACGTTACAAGATAATATCGTTATAGAACCCGCAAAGATTGGAGGAGATAGACTTTTAGACAATAATATAAAGGAACTGTTCAACTTATGTATATGTTATAGTCAAAGCCCGAATTTCAGGCACTCCTAGGTTTGACTAGGCAATCCTCAGGTCTGACTGACGGTCTTAGTCAAAGCCCGAAATAAATTAGTTTCGGCCTTTGACTAGTCAAACCTAGGAGAGACTAAGTTTGTTAGGCAAAGTTCGAAATTTAATTTTATGAAATCGGGGTTTGACTAGTCAAACCCCGATCAGCTATTAAAATGTCGTAATTTGTTAGATTAGGTTTAATAAAACGTCATGTTTTAATTTTATTGTTTATTATTTTTATATGGTCGTAATTAAAATAAATAAATTAGTAAAAATAAAAATGTATACCATTTAGAGAAAAGCAGCCTATGCAGTCTTTGATGAACCTCTAACAAGAGGTGAAATCGTCGATAAGGGTGCTGGCTGCACTCTCTGATCTGAGTAAAAATTAAGACAGTTTTGGTTTCGCACCGCAACTGAATGAATAAAAATGGTATACATTTTTATTTTTATATTAGTATTACTCCTATAGAGTAACTAGGTCCATTTTCCGTTGGAACTTTACCACGCTGCAGACGGGGGTTGTGAATTGCATAGTGTAGAATTCCTTCCCTTTAGTCTTCACTGCAGCATCCATTTGGCTTGCATATTGTAGAAGCCTTGGAGGTTGTCACCAGGAAATGGGCCAATAAAGTTTTTCAATTAAAAATCTTTTAAAAATATTTAATTTACAAATATTTTTATTAGGTTGAAAAACTTAGTCTTTTAAATAAATTAGTGTTTATTCTCACATGTTAAGGCATTATGGCATTTAGTTTTCTAAAATATCCCCAGAACACGTATATTTAGAGAAACGAAAACTGGTACGCTTATTTATCTTCCAGAGATAAATCGATTCCATCAATAATTACGAATTTCTAGTACCGGTCATAGGCGTCCATTTTGAGTAGGGCAACGGTTATTTTATCGCATAACTTTTTTGTCTTTAACTTCTAAGCATTTTTGATACTTAATTATTAAATTATAAGGCATTCTAGTACTAAAAGGTACTGTTACTTTAAGTCTATAAAATGCACCGTTTTCTAGAAAAATCGATTTCAAAATTTTTAGTTTTTTAAATTTGAAAAAAATTTTCAGTAGTAATTGCACTACAGCTCTAAAATTATCAATTTGTTTCCCGAGTGACACTTTGACAGTTTTAATTTCACGACCCGAAGGGGAGTGAAATTATGTCAAAGTGGCACGAGGGCAACAAGTCGATAATAATTTTAGAGATCGAGGGTAATTCGCTGAGATTATTTCATGAATGAAACTGTCTTTTTAAATAATTTTAACTAATATTTTATTGATATCTTCACCCGAATATTTACTAAACGTGTTTCTTGGTGTTCTCTGTGACAATTTGTAAAACATTGATTGTCATTAATGTCACTGAATGTTCATTATTGCATAGTGACGAAGGGCATCTGACGTAATGCTTGACAACGGGATATTATCAAAAAATATCGGGTATAATATCACAAGAGAGTGAGAATAAATTGAAAATAATGCGACAGTTTTTCGAAAATTTGTTGTCTGGCAATAGATACGAGAGCCCGCAGGGCTCGAGTGGCTATTTCCAAATGACAACAAATTTGAGTAAAAATGAGGCATTATTTTCTTATTTATTCTTACTGTCGTGTGATATTCGTAAGATTACTTTTTAATACGTATACGCTCTGAGCTTCGCTGGTGTCGCTCCTAGCGGATACTTATTCAACTTTCACCGGTAATTTTTAAATTTATTATTTAATTGTTATCGCTTAATATTTACAACGCAAAAAAGTAATTAAATTGTAATCGATTTTTTTTAAGATTTTGCTAATCATTTTGACGTTCTATTGATGAAATATGAATTTCTTACTTCGGATACTTTTACAATTATCGTGTAGATGGCGCTAAGATTAATTTATAATTACATATTACGGAACATTAAAAAAACAAATTCAGTATTTAAAACGTAAGTATATTTAAGGTAAAAATATATACCACAGCTTTGACCAAATAATATTTTTTATAATTAATGTTTTGAATTTTAATTTTAAATTAATCACTTTGACATTTATGTCAAATTTCCGGTAAACGTTTACAGACTTGTCACTACTGGCGCTCGTGAATTTGTAAATATCCCCTCTACGTACGAGCTCACAGCGTATATGTATTATGGATATTTTCTTAAATGTGACAGTTGTCAAAACTAGGAAACTGGTTGACATTAAACAGAAACAATCTACTTACAAAAATTCTATCGGTCATTTTCTACAGTAGATAATTCTCAGTATAATTTTAATCTGATTGGACAGAATTAAACAAGTGATCAAATATATGTATTACTATACGATTGGAAGTTAAAATCATAAAAAAATAATCAAAGGTAATACCACGAGTCCTCTAAATTTTATCGATAAATTTTTTTGTTTTCACGAAAACTTCTTTATTTGGTAAAATTACGAAAACAAACCGAATGATAAAATCACGAGTCCGAAGGACGAGTGATTTTATCCATTTCGGTTTGTTTGAGTGATTTTACCCTAAATAAAGAAGTTTAAGTATGAAAACGAAAAAATTTATCAAGCAAAATTTAGAGGACGAGTGGTATTTGAAAAGATTATTTTGTGAACCAATATCGAATCCTTTTATGTGATTGATAACACTGGTTTGTTGAAATCGGCAACAAAATAGAAGACTTAGTTCTGTGTTCTGTGTACGGTTTACATCGGTTCTGTTTGACGTTTATGAAAAGTTTAGAAATATTTATTTTGAAAATAAAAACTGTAGAAAATCTGAGTATATCGGGGTTAGTGTTTTTAAAATATCTATGTACCAGGGCTGTTCATAAATTAAGTTAGTAAACACAGGTATGTACGTATTATGTGAAATTTAGGGGTACCTTAAGTTTTATCAGGGAAGAGACTGTTTTATCAAGGAAGAGGCTGTTTTATCAGTATTACACTCAATGATTGGCTAGAACGACGCGTGGTGATTGGCTGAAAAAGCAAAAACGTCAGAATTTGACAGGTCAAAAAAATAATCACTTTAATTTTTATTTCTGTAGCTTTCTATTGGTCAGAATCTCCTATGAACGAAATAATCAGAAAAACACGGTGTATTTTACCGACTTAAAGCAAAAGTAGCTATTAGTACTAGAATACCTCACAATTTAATCATCAAGTATCAAAAATGCTTAAAAATTAGAGACAAAAAGTTATGCGATAAAATCGTCGACCTATCCAAAACGGACGCATATGACCTGTACTAGAATTGCGCAAAAACGTACCAATTTTCGTTCTTCTAAATAGTTTTTTTAATGTTTTTTCAAATTAGAAAAAACGAAAAATTTTTAAATCGATTTTTCTAGAAACGGTGCATACCTACCGGAGCAAAAGTACCTTTTAGTACTATAATACCTCACAATTTAATAATCCAGTGTCAAAAGTGCTTAGAAGTCAATGACAAAAAAGTTATGCTATAAAATATCCGTTGACCTACCCAAAACAGACGCCTATGACCGGTACTAGAAATTCGTAATTAATGGAATCGATTTATCTCTGGGAGATAAATAAGCCTATCCGTTTTCATTTTTCTAAATAGAAGTGTTCTGGAGATAATTAAGAAAAACTAAATGCCATAATGCCTCAACTTGTGAGAATCAACACTAATTTCTTTATTTTAATTACGACAATATAAAAATAATAAACATTAACATTAAAAAATGGCGTTTTATTAAACCCAATCTAACAAATTACGACATTTAAATAGCTGATCGGGGTTTGACTAGTCAAACCCCGATTTCAAAAAATCAAATTTTGACCTTTGCCTGACCAACTTAGTCTCTCCTAGGTTTGACTAGTCAAAGGCCGAAACTGTAATTTATTTCGGGCTTTGACTAAGACCGTCAGTCAGACCTGAGGATTGCCTAGTCAAACCTAGTAGTGCCTGAAATTCGGGCTTTGACTATAACATATGCACCAAAGTGAAACACCTACAAGTACACGGCACCGTACACTTACCATTTTATTACACAAAAAGGGCAATCACCAGGTCTCCTCGAAAATTACCAACCTATAATCCTGATCAGGGGCGTAACAGAGGCCCCCGCAGCATTAAGCTTGCGGGGGGCCCCAATCGACCTGGGGCCCCATCTTGTCGTCTGATATTATGTAAAAATCTGTTATTGGTATATTATTTTTACGTTGCGTGTTTAAATTTAAGAACGTAAATTTCTAAATAAGCATGTTCGGCAAGTGAATCATCTCATATCTATAAACTTAATCTTTTCCGGTCTCACGATTTTTTATGGTAACGGCAATAAAATATATTGCTTTGTACGTGACCATTGAAAGATTTGAGAATTGCAATTTGCCGAATGTCAGAACAATATTTCTAAATTTAGAAATGGGTGTTCTCTTTACATTTAGTTTTTCGATACAATTATCGGCAGTAGTTTCCATAGGCGTAACAGAGGCCCCCGTAGCATGGGCTATCAATATTGCGCCGTCTTCATAACAGAGTATTTTTACTTCTCTGTTTCCCACTCTGTATCCTCTTCCTTTGTTGATGCTGTTGGCGATTTCATTCATGATTAAATTGAAGAGAATTGGGCTCAATGAGTCCCCTCCCTTATTCCGTTGCGTATGTCTATAGACTTTGTAAATTGTCCATCTATTCTGAAGGAACTTCTCTATTATACAGAAGATGGATTACATGTTTGAGTCTTGAAACTTGCGGGGGCCCCAATATGTCAGGGGCTCCATCTTGTCGTAAGATATGTAAAGATGTGTCATTTTTATATTAATATAGGCGTAAGTACATACGCAACGTTTTTTAAGCAGTGTAGTATTGAAAATAAAGTTTTCCATCAGATAGATATGTATTAATAAAAGTGTAGATATATTGGCTGATAGTAATACACGAAGAAAGTTGCTCATCTCATCAATAATACTATGAAATATTGTAATCATTTATCAATTTTTGTTTATACTGTGGACTACAACTTTTGTTGAATATTTTTCGAGCTATTGCGAGTGAAATTGTTTATTTTTCAACAAAAAAATCAAGTTTTTAAGCGGTGATTCGCAAATAACTCAAAAATTTTTATCGAATAAAATATTATCAAAAAAATATTTTTAGCAAAAATTTAGCTTATAAAAAACAAAAAAATGGTCTATTCATGAATTCAATCGACACAGTAAAAGCAAAGTTAAAGCTCATGAAAAATTGTTCTTATTCGTCCAATTCCAAATCGAATATTTTAACGTAAAATAACCAAAATAAAGCATTTTTGGGGGAAAACTCCATAATTTTTTTTAAATGTTTAAAAAAAGCTTTATTTTTTATAAAAGTATCTAGGATCAAAACTAATCGAGTTAAGCTCAAAATAAAATTGGCCCACTTTTTTTGATAAAAAAAATCGTGTAAATTTCCCCCTGTTTAGCACCTCAAATAAAATTAATAGTTAGCGCTTTACCATTTACTTTATATACAGTCGGAAAAATGAAAGAATACCCATGAACGAACATATAAAACACGCTGTATTTTTCTGTCACCGTGTCACAAAGAAAATTGCCCAGCGTAAGTACATGTAATAATATAATTACTACATGTAATGTATATTTACATAATAAAATGTAAATATAAAATTATATTATTACATGTACTTGCGCTGGCCAATTTTTTGTGTGAGACGGTGACAGGAAAATACAGCGTGTTTTATATGTTCGTTCATGGGTATTCTTTCATTTTTCTGTTGACTGTATGTATTGTTTATATGATCTGTAAGTTTGACCGGTTCAAAGTTTTTATTTTTGAAAAAAATTGGTTTTTTAGTAGGAAAGGGTTTTTTTTGTTTTGTAAAAATACCCTTTTTCAAAATAACTTAAAAAGTCTTTTTTAAGTATTAGTGATACAAAAAATCTCAAATAGTAAAGAAATGTAGGTTTTGCTTTTATAAATATTATGGTTTTATTTTGTTATTAACACAAAAATTGGTAAGATATGGCTGTTTAAAATTTGCATACACTCGTGATTAATGACTCGTTCAAAAATAAGGTCTTTGTAATTTGTAAAGCGGTAATGATTAGTTTAATTTGGGGTGCTAAATAGGGGGAGATTTTCACGATTTTTTACCAAAATAAGGAGTTAACTTTATTTATATATAACTCGATTAGTTTTGATGCTAGAAACTTTTATAACAAATAAAGATAAAGATTTTTTTTAAAAAGTTTCAATGAGTTTTTCCCGAAAAGTACTTCATTTTTTGGTTATTTCACGGTGAAATATTCGATTCAGAATTTGAAGAATAAGAAGAATTTTTCATAAGTCACAACTTTGTTTTTACTGTGCCGATAGATATAATTTTTTTATAAGCTACATTTTGCTAAGAATATTTTTTAGATCAAATTCTTTTTGAGTTATTTGCGAAAAACCGCTTGAAAACGTGGTTTTCTTGTTGAACAATAAACATTTTCACTCGCAAATAATTTAAAAAATATTTACTTGATCATTTAGGTATTAACACTGAAAATTACACGGAATCTCCGTATTTCACGGTCATTTACTAGGCTATTACATATACGTTTTTGTTACACAAGTTGTATTTAGTAACTTTTTAAAAAGGTCCCCATTTCCAATTCTGCGGGGGGGGGGGGGGAGTTTGTTACGCCACTGATCCTGTTAAATCACTTCGTGATATTCACAAGTTATTCACAAGAATAATGACAAATACACTGGGAACAAAGATTAAAGGGAAAACATTAGATATTTGCTAACCTAGGGAACAGGCAGATTATAAGAGAAACTTTAGTACGTATGATCACATTCTTTGCCTAAAAGGGAGCACTGGCATAAAAGGGATTACATTGTATAAGAGGGACAGAAAAATCCATCGAATACAACTGTCCATTGGTCCTGGCTTTTGTAAGAGACTTTCGCAAAGCATTCGATATGATAGACATTAACAGCATATTGAGAGCGTTGGAGGAAAATCGTATATTTATATTATCGGTAGGTACTCCAAACTGATCGAAAGAAATATACATAAAAATAATGCAACCATTATCGTAGGATTAGACAAAATGTATAAAAATCAAAAGAGAAATCAGACAAGGAGACACGTTATCTCCCAAACTCTTTACGGGACTTGTGGAACAGACTTTCAAACAATTGGAGTGGGACGCAAAAGGAATCAAATGTCCACACGAGATGCTTTCTCACCTACGATTTGAGGACGACATAGTTCTGATAAAATTAGATAACTTTTAGATGCTACCTGTAAGGAAGTTTGTTTTAACAAAAATTTTGCAAAGACACAATAGGTACATGACAAATCTGGTACCAAGTGAAAATCCAAAAGTCGGCTACAACAAAATAGCATTAATTTATAAATATACTAAATACTTATGTTCCTTAACCCAGTCCACAGCAATTAAACTCAGAGTGGCCCAAATCTGAATGGGACAGTAGTTATTTGGACTATTTGACTCTCAGAGACAGGGTTAGAAACAAGGAAATAAGTAGGTAATCAAAAAGTGGACTGAAGTGAGCGGGCCATGTAGTCAGAATGAATGACGGGCCGTGGTCCCAAAAAATTACAGAGTGGACCACGGCCAAACAGAAGAGGCAGAGATAGACGAACGGCGTGACAGACGATGTCAAAAGAATCGCTGGGAATTTGCTGCAGGAAACTCAAACTCGACAGAACTGGAAAAAATTAGGCGAGGCCTATATTCAACTTTGGGCGCAGAAGGCTTGATGTTGATAGGTATATATATTTTATTTCTAAATCTATATTAAAATCTTACCAATAGAAACTTTCCGTCAATGTTATATTTCTTGACAATTCTGGCCGCTTCAAATTGTCCAATCTGGAAAAATAATTAGTCTAAATAAAGGTAATTTTGTCACACATAAAGTCAGTTTCTATAAAGCTGTTATTTTTACGATTTTCATGAGATCAATAAAATCTATCACTTCCATTGACCGGTGGCGGTGGAATATCATTGTTTTAGAGCCTAATCTACAAATGAAATTTCGCTTTTGAGTTTTGGCAACAATAATGAGGCATTCGAAATATGCCTAAAAAACGATGGTCTAAACTCTCATATTACGAACAATCTCACGTCACGGGAAATACTTTCACGAAGATGGCATATTGAGTGGAATTTGTAGCTGAAGATGTGAAGTTTCGAAAACCCTACTTGTGCAATCGAAAAGAAGTGCAGCTTTAAATATTTTGCTGCCTTTTCTAAAGAGGTGTTACCCAGGAGCGGCAATAACTTTTTTCTAAAATATCATTGACATTGATATTAGAATATGTATATAATATTATTAAATTAATGAAAGAAAGTGTATATTTATTTATAAAAGGTGATTTGAATTTTTGACTCCGATGGAAGTCTTGCGCACCTGAGCTAAGAATAATTTATATCTACTGTATGGCTGACTGGCTCCGATCGGCACAAGGCAAATTTTTTTAGAAAAATAATTATTTACTATTATAGAAGTTTATTTATTCTATAAAATACAGAAATTTGAGTCACATATTATAAACAATTTCAAAGCATTCTTATATTCTTCAACACAAAATCCAGGTTGATCAGGACACTTTTCGCAGTGATATATAGATGCCTCACAAGTCAATTCTCCCTAAAAATGACTTATTGAAGTTTAACACACATTATTATATATAATAATATTATTATTTCCTTGTTTGTATTTATGAATATGTTACCCATATTATGATAGATAAAGACGGTTTATTTGTTTTTAAGAATTACATACTTATATTTCTGCAACTACATTCAGAAACATCTTAGTAAGTATCTCATTTTAAACACTTATTGACTTACATCGATTGGCTTCTGAGGCATCGATATGTTGTCGTCCACGATTTTTAATTTTGTTTTCGGAGCATATTTTGCAATGCTTTCTCTTTGTTTATGTCTTATTGACTATACAAATTTTTGAAATACTAGTAGTATGGTATAGTTAGACCCAAACCCAGACATCCAAAGTGAAAGTTATCCTTTAACACCAAATTGTTCTATATGGTCCACATAATGTTCAGAAAAAGGTCACACCATTTTGAGCGTCGGGTTTGGGGGGGAGAAATCTGCAAATTCGTAGTTTTTTACGTTTTTCGTCAATATTTCTAAGACTAAGCGGTTTAGCATGAACAACCCTCTACACAAAATTGTTCTACATTAAATTTGAAATAAAAAAGGCCCTATGTATAACCCTTCTAAAATGAACGGTTCCAAAGTTACGGAGGTAGTATAGTATAATTGGTCCAAAAAAGGCCTAACCCAGACATCCAAAGTAAAAGTTTTTCTTCAACACCAAATTGTTCTATATGGTCCACATATTGTTCAGTAAAAAGTTACACCATTTTGTGCGTTCGGTTTGGGGTGGGAGATGGGGGAGAAGTCGGTAAATTAGTAGTTTTTTTACGTTTTTCGTCAATATTTCTAAAACTATGCTTTAGAGTAAGGAATGTTCCATAGAAAAATGTTCTACATAAAATTTAAAACAAAAAAGGTTCTATAAATAATTGTTATAAAATCAACTCAAAATGGTGTGACTTTTTTCTGAACATTATGTGGACCATATAGAACAATTTGGTGTTGGAGGATAACTTTCACTTTGGATGTCTGGGTTTTTGGGGTAGTTATATCATAAATATTGCCCAAAAAAATATAAAAAGTATCGAAAACCTCGACTTTTCACCCTCCGTAACTCTGGAACCGTTGATTTTATAACAATTATGTATAGAACATTTTTTGTTTTAAATTTCATGTAGAACATTTTTGTATATAACATTGTTTACGCTAAAGCATAGTTTTAGAAATATTGACGAAAAACGTAAAAAAAACTACTAATTTACCGGCTTCTCTCCCAGCTCCCTCCCAAACCGGACGCTCAAAATGGTGTAACTTTTTACTGAACAATATGTGGACCATATAGAACATTTTGGTGTTGGAGGAAAACTTTTACTTTGGATGTTTGGGTTAGGCCTTTTTTTTGGACCAGTTATACTATACTACCTCCGTAACTTTGGAACCATTCATTTTAGAAAGATTATGCATAGGGCCTTTTTTATTTCAAATTTAATGTAGAACAATTTTGTATAGAGGATTGTTTATGCTAAACCGCATAGTTTTAGAAATATTGGCGAAAAACTTAAAAAACTACGAATTTACCAATTTCTCCCCCCTATCCCCCCCACCCCAAACCCGACGCTCAAAATGGTATGACTTTTTTGTGGACATTGTGTGGACCATATAGAACAATTTGGTGTTGAAGGATAACTTTCACTTTGGATGTCTGGGTTACCTATGCTATCTTTTGGATCAACTATACTATACTATAGGTAGGTAACCTGGAGGACAGTTTTTGTGGATTTTTAAATACAAGTTTCTGTTTTTTACACTTTAAAGGACTCTGCATACTTTTCGCCATTTTGAATAACGAAACTATCACAGCAAAGAACGGGTAAAAATTTTTAACACTTCAAGTCCTCACTCACACCCTGACAATCATTAACTACAGTAACGTAGGAGTCGTACTCGTACTAAGTAAAATATACCATCGTCATAAAAATCAACGGGTTACTGTCCTCGATCGGAGTCATGCGCAGCGAAGGTGTTAAAGATAAAAAGACCGACCAAAGAACCAGTGGCGCACCCAGAATTTTCCTCTAGGGGGGGTTGGCTTGGGCGGGGTTCGGGCAAATAATAAATAATCCCTGAGAAAAAATCCCCACAAATTATCCCTGGACCAAAATCCACAGACAAAAAATCTCCGGACAAATAATCCCCACAAAAAATCCCGGAAAAATAATCCCCACAAATTTTTTTCGACAAAATATCCCCACAAAAAATCCCCATGAAATATTTGCTACTGAATAGTTCTCTAAAAGTTTTCCCGTGGACGCAATCGACTCTGTTTTTCAGCATCAGTGCATAAGGCAGGCCGCACATCAAAGAAACATGAAACGTAAATTACGTTTCATGGAAATAAAACACTGCTAAACAAATATACGTCCGGTCATTTATGAAACTCTCCGAAAATAAAAATGTGTCATGAGCATGAATCACACTCGTTTCATTGGTAGGCGGATTTTGAGATTTGTTTAGCAGTGTTTTATTTTCATGAAACATGTTTCACGTTTCATGTTTCATGTTTTTCGTTTCATGTTTCTTTGGTGTGCGGCTTGCCTTAAGAAATGGTCATGAAACCGCTTTTTGGTACGACAATAATGATTAGTAATTACGATTAAGCATGAATTATTGTAATTTCTAATTCCAATTACATGCCGAAAACTTCAAATTTTACATGACAAACGAGTGTGAGTTTTTTCAAAAATTGTGGAAGATATGGGGAATCCTCTAAGTCTGTGGGAATCATCTTGTAATTATTCGCTTAAATCTTTTGCTCACTCTGTCTTGAATAGCTAAGTTCAAAACATTGCCTATTACCTGTGTGAATCCGTGAAAAATTTTTGCGCTATTAAGAATGTTTAGCTTTGTTATGAAAACGCAGAACACAGGTTTTTGACATAGCTTTTGAAAGCTTTTGAAGCAGGTTTCTGAAATGTTGTTTGCAGTGAATTGAAACTGATGACTACATATTTTTCGTTATGTTACTAAAAAGATTACTACCATACGCCGAAGAAATAGTTGCTGACTACCAGTGTGATTTTAGGCCCGGAAGATCGATTGTTGATCAAATATTTACCATTAGACAAATGCTTGAAAGGATTGGGGGTATAATTAACACGTGCATCAGATTTTTATAGATTTCAAACAGGCTTATGATTTAATTAATCATCCTACACTATGGAATAGAGCTTTTCATTCACAGTCATTTGATTCGAGCTTCTGTCTTGTGTCGTATAATCCGTGTATATTAATATTATACACAGATTATACAACATATGACAGAAGCTCGAAACAAATAACAATCGATGAAAGGCCCTATACAATGGTCGAGCTGGGCGTACCCAAAAAACTAACTGCGGTAACGCAAATGTGTGTAAGTAACTTCTTTGCACACGAGCACACGTATTAGAAGAGGTGGGGAAATATCAAATGCTTTCTGCGTAAATTCTGGACTGAGACAGGGAGATCGGTTGTCCTCATTGTTATTTAACCTGGCCTTAGAATATGCCATGCTAAAAATTTATCCAAAAATCAAACCAGACATAGCTGCTCGGGGAGAGGCCAGATGGGAGAAAGTCTGTAGGATGGCCTAGAAAAAGGTGCAGTCAGAGAAGATCTGGAGAAAATGGGAGTGAGACAATGGTAAATAGTGGCACATGGAAGCCAATAGTAAACCACTCGCAAGGACACTCGAAGAGTTATAACGCCATTGATGATGATAATAACTAAATATTTTTGACGTTAAATTTACAAAAAGTAACAGGTTTTTTGCATTACAGTCAAGATTATCGTTTTCAGGACCAGCAGTTCTCTCTCATCACGAATAGGCAATATTTTGAACATAGTTCTTCAAAGCAGAGTAAGTAAAAGATTTAAGCGAATAATTACAACATGGTTCCCATAGCCTTAGAGCATTCCCATATCCTCCACGACTTTTGAAAAAACTCACACTCGTTTGTCATGTAAAATTTGAAGTTTAGGGCAAGGAATTGAAATTCGAAATCTGGTAATCGAAATTACAATGCTTAATCTTAATTGCTAATCATTATTTGCGTGCCAAAAAGCGGTTTCATGGCGATTGCTATAGCTCTCACGCACTGAGGCTGAAAAACATTTGAGTCGATTGCATTCACGGGAAAATTTTTAGAGATCTATTTGGCAGCAAATATTTCTTGGTGGATTTTTTGTCCGGGATTTTTTTGTGGGGATATTTTGTCCAAAAAAAATTGCGGGGAT
The DNA here is from genome assembly GCF_917563875.1 of Diabrotica virgifera virgifera. Lineage (NCBI taxonomy): Eukaryota > Metazoa > Arthropoda > Insecta > Coleoptera > Chrysomelidae > Diabrotica > Diabrotica virgifera. The sequence continues at coordinate 107,558,285 of NC_065444.1, forward strand.
TATTTGTCCGGGGATTATTTGTCCTAGCTTCGCTTGGGCACCGAAATTTTTTTCTATTGTTTCTGAAAGACAAGTTATTACATTTTCCTACTAGTCTTTATAATTTTTATATGCCCTGGGGGGGGGGTTAACCCCAAAACCCCCTGGGTGCGCCACTGCAAAGAACCGACCATATAAGTCAAAAAACAATACTTTGGAGTATGTAAATTTTTAAAGTTCTTTCAAACAAAAATAATGGAAAAGAACAGACGTTAGCATTTAAAACAAAACAGAGAATTGGGAAGTCCTATTAGAAGATGTGTGACAAACTAATACACAACGAGTGAATAGCAATAATCACAAATATACCCAACAACATAATATAGGTACAAGTCTGGAGAAATACCAACAGAATGGCTGAAGTCTGAGTTTATGACACTTCCAAGAAACCAGGAGCCAAACAATGCAAAGAATGCCTACGATAAGCCTGATGAGTCATCTTTTAAAATTGTTCTTAAAGATAATCAATTAGAGAATGTACAAGCTATATGGAGGTCACATTTCCCCCAACCAGTTCGGGTTCATAAATGCTAATGGTACGAGAGAGGCTTTGTTCTCAATACAAGTCTTATTCCTGAGATGCAGAGACGTTAATTTCGACATATAGATACGCATGTCTTGTTGATTACGAGAAAGCGTTTGATCGAGTACAGCACGCCAAGATGATGCAATCCTCGAACTACAACTACCTCGAAACCATAATAAATGAAGAATTGACAAACAACCAAGAGATAAGCACGCGCAACGGAAAAGCCAGATCTACTTTCAACTATATAAGGACCTTCTTCAAGACCACAACTTCTCTCTTGGTGTAAAAGTAATAATCTGTTCTTCTATGTCTTTTTTATGAATCGTGGACCTTAAAAGAAGATATGTGCAGAAAATTGAAAAGTACTTGAAATGTGGCTTAAGAATCAGAGAATTCTTAAAATCCCGTGGACTGACCGACAAATAAGAAGGTCCTCAGAAGAATGAAGAAGAACCGAGAGGTACTGACAACCATAAAAACCCGAAAATTAGAATACTTTGGACATATTATGCGAAATGAATCCAGACATGCCGTCCTACAAGCCATCCTGCAAGGAAAAATATTTGGAAAGCGAGGTCCAGGAAGAAGAAGAACATCCTGTTTAGAAAACCTCAGAAGCTGGTTCAACTCAACATCTGTGCAGCTTTTCCGCGTGCTGCAGATAAGATAAAGATTGCCATGATGATCGCCAACATTCGTCACGGATAGGCACATCAAGAAGAAGAATTAGGAGATAAAATATTTTTCTTCTCTGGAGAAAATTGAAAACCCGTGTAAACGAAAATAACACTGACAACATGATCCGTCCCATCCTGATCATACAAACGATGCCCTCGCGAACACCAGTAACTATTTTCATACTCAAGAACACCAAATTGTTTGAGCATTAAAAGTGAGCAGGGATATCAAGAGTTGCTTTAATATAATTTAGAAGGTGAGGTTCCTCTAGCCTCAGAAATACTTGATTATGACAATAGTTCAATGGAACCCATAATATTCGATGAACCATGGTAATATTAAAGACAGTGTTAAAGACAGACATGGAACAGCATGAAACAAGTACTTTGTCAATAGAAAGAATTTCAGTTTCAGATATCAGTGAATTTAATAAACACTAGATATCGACACAAACAGAAGAGATAAGTCAGATATCAGTTCTACCTAAATCACCGGAAAATTCAGACAATCCATGTAAAGAAAAAGTACCTATCGAAAAAAATGCCAGAATGTAAAGTACAACATCATCAATCTGTTGAGTAGGTCACGCTTTACACCCATACCAAAAAAAGATAAAGTGCAAAGATCAAGTTCTTACTGTGCCACATCTGTACAATGCCTAGAATATTTTAAAGCAAAAGACAAAGACTGAGGAAGAAAGAAAAAATACAGAAGCAGGTAGAAAGAGAGGTGTGTAAAGGGGTAGTGAAGCACAATACATGATGTCGTATCCTGTTGGCATCACTTAGCCTTTCCTACTCAATTCCTATCTTCACCTCCAAGCTGGTACACACCGGTAACCTGAGCAACCCCACTGGAGATTGGGTAACCAACCCCAGTGGAAGGTGGGGTCAGGGCTGACGAAGAAGGGAGTCCTGGTCCTCCGATGAATAGGGGGTTGGGCTGAAGGTTAACTACCTCCTCCTAGAAAAACTACGAGTTATGAACGTGAAAGGAAGAAAAGCCGGACTGATCAAACGACGACGACTGTGCGAGAAAAAGGAACACGATTTGAGGGTTGCGACATGGAATATTCGAACCTTGTATAGATTGGGAGCTCTCCAAAATCTCTTAAATGAACTAAATAGATACAAAATAGACATAACTGACATACAAGAAATGAGGTGGATTGGAAACAATATAATGGAAAAAAGAAGCCATACGATTTTCTACAGCTGCGATCTTAAAGATCACGTCTTGGGCACTGGATTCATAGTAAACAAGAGAGTAAAACATACTATAAGAGATTTCAGAGCCATTAGTGCCAGAATGTGCATTTTAAGAGTAAAAGAACGTTTCTTTAATTACAGTCTAATTAATGCGCATGCCCCGACAGAAGAAAAAGAAGATGAAATTAAAGAAGAGTTTTATGATGAACTAGAGTCCGCATATCAGTCATGCCCAAAAAATGATATAAAAATAATCTATGGAGACCTAAACGCCAAAGTTGGAAGAGAACAGCAATTCCAACCCACAATAGGCAGGCACAGTCTCCATGAGCAATCAAATGACAATGGCAATAGGTTAATAAACCTAGCAAGATCACTTAACATGGTGATTGCCAGCACATACTTCGCTCGCAAAGATATACACAAAGGTACCTGGAAATACCCAGATGGACTGACAGTAAATATGATAGATCATGTTACTGTAGACTCGAGACACCAATCGAATATAATAAACGTCCGCACCAGAAGAGGGGCAAATGCGGATTCTGATCACTATCTGGTCGAAAGTAGGGTAAGGGCTAGAATTTCAAACATCAAAAAGGAAAGAGGCTCTGAACATGAACGATGTAAGGTAGAAGGAAGAAACAAATAAAAATAAAGAATATAAAGAAAAGATAAGCATCACACTAGAAAACAGACTAAAACATGAAAACCCAAATAAGGAGTGGGAAGAGTGCAGAGAAATCATAAAAGAGACAGCTAAAGAAGTATTAGGCATAGAAGGTAAAGAAAGAAGAACAAGAACGAATGACTGGTTTGACGAAGATTGTCAGATTATAACAGACAGAAAAAACGGAGCATATTTACTGATGCAACAGGGACACAGAACCCGACATGCAGAGGAAGCAGAGGCGTGCGGTCCATGGAAGCGGGGGAAGCGCCGCTTCCCTGTTTATTCGTCGATATAAGAAAATATATTATTAATTAATATTTAATAATAAAATTTCTTTCTCTAATCCAAATAATCTACATATTACCTAGCCAATAGGCATTGAAAAATATTAAAAATTATTCGCGTACGAACGAACTCAATATGCACACAATTCAAGTATTTGGTCCACTACTGGCAGAAGCGCATCTCAAAATCGCCGCTTGTCATGCAGTTGTCCCTTTTAAAATTGGTCAGGGTTCAATGACCGCAGCCACTAGTCGCGCGAATTTTGGTATGCCATGGAAGCGCTCGTCGTATCGCCTTCCCGAAAGTGAGATGCTCCGACTGTTACTGCTGCTAAGGGGTGCTTAGGTATTACATACATTCGCTTAAAGAATATTTCGATTTAAATTTTTTGCAGAGATATTTCCTTTTACTGATCTTTTATTTGACATTTTACAGAAATCAAATGGTATTGCATTTTGTATAAGACAAATTGATGACTTTATTAATACGATAATTAAAAAAACGAGAGCAGTTTAAAAATATTTGGGATAAAACGGAACATATGGGGTTTGAACATGAAAGAAAAATAATGAAGATTGATAATTTCGGAGACAGAGAGACAGAGAAAACAGAGGAAACAAAGAGACCTTTTCAAAGAGAAATTTTAACGATTTAAAATTTGTAGAATTATATATAATCTTAACATTTCTAATTATAATACATCAAAAATTTCCCACAGAGGAATTTATGTCATTACGATTAAATAATGAAAATTTTTTGATATCCCAGCTTTGCATTCTCAGTTAAGTAAGTATCATTTATGAAACAACTGACATGAATGATAAAGCGATACCCAGAAATCTGGGATTTCTTTATAATTACTGGTTTAAACAAGTCGCTGTGTGAAGTGGTCAAGTTGTGTGAATTAGTACTAATAACTATCCCAGCCACAAGTACATCAGTTGAACGAAGTTTTGCAGTATTAAGATGCATTAAAAGTTTCAAATTAATAGTTTAAAAGAAATTCAACAAGCGAAGACAGACTTTGAAAGTTAGCCCTATTATCCATTAAAAAAGACTGCATTCAACAATTATCAGAAGTTGATAGGAGAATAGACCTCGAGTATAAATAAGTGTCATTTTAGTGAAAGTTGTGTGTTGTGGAAAATGCCTCGGAGTATATTTTTTTTAAATAGGATTCTTCTTTAGAAAACCAAGCCCGGCGCGAGGACTCAAGGCCCGAGCTAGCAATACAGATCAATGATAGGTCACTAGTCACTAGAAATAGCGGGAATAGAGTGCCTCACGCATTCACGCGTCACGGATTTAATGTGTGAGTCCTTGTACGCAGGACGTCTCACATAATTAAGTACTTTGCTGATAGAGAGCCCCTGTGCATCAGAGTGTTATCAGGTGGAAAATTGCTAGACCCTCGACTCTTAAGAAAATATTTTTATATCCTTATTGAATCGCTTCCCCTTTCGAAAAAGTCACCGCACGCCACTGAGAGGGAGAATATAAACAACTGCGCAAAGAAGAAAAGAAAACTCACCGAAGAAAAAAGAGAGAATATATGAACAAAGAACTTCAAGAACTGCAAGAACTAAGTAAATCAACAGAGACAAGAAAATTTTATCAGAAACTGAACAAAATCAGAAGACTTCAAACCGAGAACAACGATGTGTAGAGATAAGGAAAGTAATATATTGACAGAACAGCAAGAGATACTAAGAAGATGGACAGAACATTTTACGGAAAAGCTTGAAGGAGATGGGAGTGAGACGAACCCTGATATACCATTAGACTAGCAGACAACAGAGAAAAGAGTCCACCAACAATAGCCGAGATTAGAACAGCAGTAGACAAATTAAAGGACAATAAATCACCGGGATCGGATCAAGTAGCATCAGAATAACTGAAGGAAGGAGGAGACGTGCTACAGAAAACAATATATGAATTGATAACAAAGATATGGTCAAATAAACAGCTACCAGCGGAGTGGAATAGCGGTATTATTGTACCATTACATAAAAAAGGAAATCAGTTAGAATGTGGAAACTACCGCGGAATCACGCTGCTGAATGCAGCATACAAAATAATGTCCAACGTCATTTATGAAAGACTTAGACCACACGCTGAAAAAATAGTTGGCAAATACCAAACTGGCTTCTGTAGACAGAAGTCAACAATAGACCAGATATTTGTTCTGCGACAGATCCTCGAAAAAAAAACAAGTGAATATAACATCGACACACATCATCTCTTCATAGACTTCGAAAGCACATATGACAATATAAACCGAGAATTCTTAATAAAAGCACTGAAAGAATTTAATATACCAACACAACTAATAGAACTATATCGATAAAAGAATCTCTAAAAGTAGAAAGTAAAATCCGGATACAAAACGAACTAACGGAAACAATAGATGTGAAAAAGGGACTACGCCAGGGAGACGCTCTATCATGCATCTTGTTCAACATCGTACTCGAGAAAATAATGAGGGACACAACAGTCAACACTCGAGGAACAATCATTAATAAAAGCGTGCAAATACTAGCATTTGCAGATGATGTGGACATAATCGCAAGATCAAGAAGAGAAATGATAGAGGCATTGCTAGCCACCTTTGAAAGAAAAATCTTGCGACACATATATAAGGACACAAAAGAAAACGGAATTTGGCGAAGAAGGTACAACTTTGAACTATACAAAATATACCAGGATCCGGATATCATAACATTCATTAAAATAGGACGGCTGCGTTGGATGGGACATGTAGAAAGAATGGAAGAAATCGAAATACCAAACAAAATATTCAAACAGATGCCAGTAGGAAAAAGAACAAGAGGAAGACCGAAGCTGAGATATTTAAAACAAATAGAAAATGATATAATAACCTTAAAAGTAAAAAACTGGAGAAAAAAAGCACGAAACAGATCAGAATGGAGAAGAATCCTAGAACAGGCCAAGACCCAGAAAGGGTTGTCGAGCCAGTGATGGTGATGAGGTAGAAAGAGAAAATGATAGATACAAATAAAAAGTCAAAGAAAGGAAAAGTTGCTGATGCTGAAATATCAAAGGAAGATGATAAAAAATTATCTCAAAGCAGTTGAACGACCTTAAAAATGAGGCATCACTCAACCCCACTTTTCATTAAAGATTTTGGGGGTAGTGAGCATAGATATATTAACGATAGATCAGGCTAGTTATATGCCGCTGATTGCATCAGGGTGTAACGCCAATATCAAGTACAGTCGTCTAGCTATCTTTGTCTGTCGTACGAGTGTGAGCGTATCTACCAAGAGGTGGGAGTAATGGAACGACACAGAGGCAGCGGCCATCATATGCTAGAGAGAGAAAGCTAACCGCCAGTAGAGAGAGATAGATAGACCACCGACCCGAACTGCTCCGCGTTACGCTATTTTTCGGACCTTGCCTAACCTACGTGTATCTATGGTGCGCCCCGTTACAGGGTTGATGTAATTGAGTTGATAACTGGTCTACAAATAGTCGAGGAAATGAAGCATTTTGGCTCGAAATTTTTTCGTCCAACATGGATTTACTTGAAATTTTCACAGAAGGTAGGGAATAGTCCAAGAATCATTTTCTATATCATGCCGCTGTACGCTAAAACCTTGGGGGTGGTTGCCGCCCCATCTCGGGGGCGGGAATTTTTTATTACATTTTAACCATGTAAATCGATGTAAAAGGTAATTCTAAGAAATAAATGTTTTTACATTTTCTTCGTAAAACTAATATTTTTCGAGTTATCCGCGCTTGAAAGTAACAGTTTTTCGATGAAAAAATTGACTTTTTTAAAGAGTTTTTTAAGAATACATCGAAAAATATGCATTTCATCAAAAAAACTGTAGATGTCAAAATTGTATCTTTTAGTAACACAAACCAAATTCTTTTTCTGTAATATCTTTAAGACTAATACAAACCGAGATACGGCATGTTGAAAGTTAGCTTTTTTCGTCAAATGCACAATTTGAAATATTCAAAGTAAAATAACGGAAAAACTTTGCATTTTTCGAGGAAAACTTAAATAATCTTTTTTCAAGTATATAGTTAGGCCTTTCAACAAATAATAATGGAAAGTTTCTAGCCTAAAAAGCAAGCGACTTATGATCAAAAAAATGTCGGTACCTGTTTTTCTCTATGAAAAAATCAGTGAAAACAACCCCCTAACTACCCTCCTAATTAAAAATTGGTCTTCTCCTTTCTGTAATTCCTTTTATATTTGCATTATCAATACACCCAAGAAGTTTGACCTATTTAAAAGGCCTAATTTTAGAAAAATTGGAGTTTAAAGAAAAATTAATTTTTTGGAATTTCCCATTTTTCACCTTTTACTTCAAAATATCTCCGAAAATACTGGAGATACTAAAAAAATGATGGACTACTAAATTGTAGCTTTTTTAATAACTAAAATTCCCTTGTGCATAGATTTTCATTATAGTGAACAGTTAGCGAGATATAGCTGTTTAAAACCTCTATTTACGAGCAAACACCTCCTTATTCGAGCCTTTTAAACCCACCCTAATTAAAAACTAAGGGATCTTACGGAATTTAGATTACACAGTCTTATAACTCTTCAAAAATCCTACAAAGTCATTTTTGAAAAACTTTTTATCGCCAAAAATAAAGGAGCTATGTTTATAAAACGATTTTTTTTTCGAAAAATTCGGATAGTCCGCTTATGGATAATTTTCAATGTATGTATAATACCACAGAACCGGTTCGTATACTGGAAGATGGCTAAAAAACTATTTGTATTTGTATTTGTACATATTTGTAAATTCGTATTTTTGTGTAAATAAATGTTTTTGTAATTATTTAATTCTACTTTTTTTTCTGTATAGATCTATTAAAATATCTAGAGGAGAGTTGGATAAAACGGGATACCTAGCCTAGAGACCCAACTAGTGCTGCTATCAATCAGACAACGACGAAAACTTGTTCTCAGTCGTCATTTTAACATTCTCAGTTCGTTTTACCTCGATGCCATTATTTGATGAAAAGTTGTTGTGTTTAGAATTGTTTGACTTTTTTTGGTACTTTGTACTTTTAAGTGCGTTGTTTTCTACATTATATTGCCTATATATCTAAACATTTAATTCCGGTGACTATTACATTTAATTAAGCACTCATTAACGAATATTCTCATATGTAGTCTATCTAATTTTACTTTCACGTTTAGGAAGGAGCCTAAGGAGTTTGTTTTGAAAAATGTCTGAGTTGGACAAAACGGGACACTTATAAGTTGGATAAAACGGGATACAGTTTTTTAGGTCTTGTTTTATCCACCTATTCATTTGTTGGCCTATTAATGTTTTAAATGGCAATAAAGCGTGTTCTCATACTGCAGAAAGAACAACATATTTTTATGTGACTTTTGTTCTGATATATGTATCTAGTCCTAAATTAAAGGTCTTATTTCCCATTTTGCAATAAAACAAATAAAAGGCCTATTTTCAAGTTTCTGACTACTGAAGATATTTTTTCTTCAAAGGTAAATTTTGCTTTGCAGTCTTATATCTACTTAAATATACTTTTTAGATAATTTTATGCAAAAAATTAAATATTGTGAACCTATCCCGTTTTATCCAACCGTGTTATGCTAAAACGGGATGTGCAGGGCTTTAATAAATATTTTTTTTATTATTTTTCAGTCATTAAAAATAGCTAAAAATATGTTTTTTGTGTGCTTCAATAAATGTTATACCTATAAAAAATAATAATATGATAATTTCTTTAACATTTTTTCCGTAATAAAAATAAACAAGAATGGTATCCCGTTTTGTCCAACTCTCCCCTACTTATAAAAACTGTAATGTTATCAAGGGTGGTTTTTAAGGGTTGAAATATTATGATATTATATCCTAAAGTATAAAACAATCATTATTTAACCAATCAAAATCAAATTTTACCCATATTAAAGTTTACAATGTTTTCATATAATTTTTGACAATAGAGGGTAGTTTACACCCCTAAAAATAATCAATGCCCTTAAGCATGACATAAATATAAAGTACAGGGTAAGATGATCCTAATCCCAAATTTTTATGTAAATCGATGCAAGCCGAAATTATTATTTTAGGATAAGTAAATTTTTTATATACAGTTCCAACAAGGTTGGTTTTAAGGGTTGAAATATTATGATAGTATATCTTAAATCATAAAACAATCATTATGTAACTAATAAGAACCAAATGTTGACAATATTAAAGTTTAAAATGTTATTTTATAATTTTTTACAATTAGGGGTAGTTTTCACCCTTAAAAAACCAAAAGCGTACAACAGCTCAATATAGAAAATGAACTAGAGGGTGTAATGAGCCTAATCCCAAATTTTTGTACAAATCGATACTGGACGAAAAAATTGCGAGGTTTTGCCATTTTTTCAGCTTCATTTCCTCGACTAAAAATATCCCCTTCACAAATCAATTTGACGTGTTTTTGCATATTTTCAGATTTTCTATAGGGACCAAATTATAAAGCGTGGCACCTTTTCAAATTGACAAACTGTATACTTATTATAGATGAAATGTTAGAATTTTTGGATTACAGTACAACCTGCCATATCCGGACCTGTCATATCCGGACCTCCTCATATCCGGACGGTTCTGCCGTCCGGATCTACCGAGAAAGGCAGTCCTGCTGTTGGACAACGCACCCTCTCATCCCGACCTAAAAGAACTAAAAGATGGCGAAATAATGTATTATAGAATCTATAAAACGTGTCTATCGACGAAAGTTATTGACGGCGTTGATTACTGGAATGTATGAAGGAGAAAACGCTTCAGAGACTATAAAATAAGTTCACAGAAGTGGTTTTGATATCCGGATTTTTTCATATCCGGATCGGTCTGTCGCCATATTGATCCGGATATCGCAGATTTTACTGTAATTATTAAATAAATTTTTTTAGATACCTATAATTATTAGGCTTATATGCAGTACGTATTTATTGTTTTTATTTTCTTTCTTTATACTTAGGTAGTTATTAGTTATTAATTTCATACTGCCGAAAATAGATACAAAAGCCTGCTGAAAATACGCAGACTTCCGTTTTTCGTTTGCAAATGATTACTGCATACGTACATATTAACAATAAATATTAATTCATTACGAATTTCTCAAAATAGAATGTTGTGTATTTACTAACGTAGTAGCGGATATATTTACTTCGTTAAGCAACATCCTTAAGGTGGAGATATGGACTTTTATTAAGGTTGAACAAACCTCTAGATATTTTTTAAATACATATGTACACTACTCCGATAAATTAACGCACCATCTTAAAATTGGAACATTTTTTATGTCTTGAATTTTTTAAACCTGTTGCCCGGTATGAGTGATTTTTATTAACCGCTTTTATTTAGTTCAATAGTTTGCGTCAAATCTTTAGACGTTTGACTGCCTTTTCTCCAATGCAAATGAATGAAAATTTGCAGACATATGCATTCGCGGGAACAATACACGAATATCTAGTCAATAATTTTTTTTATGTTTATTAATTGTTTAAATAAAAAAACGATTTTAATGGAAAATGCTTAATTTCTCTTGTTTTTTACAATGTAAAAACTTGAAACTTTTACGGATTGTATCTAATGATATGAACTATACATAACTTCACTTTTTACCTTAAATGTTTACGTTATGAGACTAAGTTTTCACTCTAATGGCATATAAAGCAACATAATGTTACTCTACATCCCACCAGACTGAAAACAATGGGAACCTTCTCTGGTTACACCTCCGAGGCTTCTACAATTTGCAAGCCATACGGATGCTGAGACTAAGGAATATGAGGGAATTTTACAATTTATAATTCACGTACCATCTGCTCAGCGCGGTAAAGTTCCAACGAGAATGGTTCCCTTCGTACTCCTATCAGAGTAAACATGTAAACCAAAAATGAATAACCATTTTCAATTTCGTTGCAACTCGAAAATACAGCCGCATCATATTCTAGTCCAATCAGAGAGTGCAGCAAGCACCTCTACCGGTTTCGAAACTTATTAGTCTCTCATCAGGAGGCACATATGCTGCTCTCCCCGATCCAACCAAAACAGACCCCGGCCGGCGTGCAGTTACGGATCGCAACGAACGAAATGGCATAGATGCCCTAGCGGTAACTGCTATCAAAAGACTAAGTTTTCACTCTAATGACATATAAAGCAACATAATGTTACTCTACATCCCACCAGACTGAAAACAATGGGAATCTTCTCTGGTTACACCTCCGAGGCTTCTACAATTTGCAAGCCATACGGGTGAAAAACTTAGTCTTTTGATAGCATATGTGCCTCCTGACTAGAATATGATGCGGCTGTATTTTCGAGTTGCAACGAAATTGAAAGTGGTTATTCATTTTTGGTTTACGTTATGCTTCATAAATAAACAAAGTTTCAAATTTTTTGTCCATTCCGACTACTTTTCATGTTAGTACATCATATGTTTTATACATATTTTAATAAACATGACGACATATTTTAATGTTTGAAAAGTGTAAGACTAAAAAGTAAAAAATAAAAAAATATGAAAAAAAAATTTTAAGAAACGCTTTTCGTTAGTTACGAGTAGGTAACTAAAATTAAGACCGCTTAATATTAGTATTAATATTATTACCGCTGGGGTAGCGGGTAGACTCTCTTTACGATCCCAGTAAAGACAAGTCTGCTTCAGGGATGCGCCCCTGCCCTTGCGTACGCGAGCTCGGCTTTTTCTCCCAATCCTCTTCCGGGAGAGAAGCGGATCCTAGTCCCTATATCCTACCCACCAACCCAAACCTACCCAAATCCTTCCCTCCTCAACCCGCACTGGACCAGCGTGAGGAGATAACGGTCCAAACCTTCAAGTCAATGGATAGCACAAAAAAGAAAAGGCCCCCAGTCCCCAGCACTTCCCAAAGTCTTGATCAAGGCAGCGATCAAACAACAGACGGAAGAGGGGGTGCCAAGAATCCCTGGGCAGGACCCGGCTGCCACAAGATGACAATTTGGCTATATTCTTAGAACGATGAAGAAGAAGTAGAAATATTTTATGATGAAATAAGAACAGCTATAGAAACAAATAAAGCAAACTACGAAATACTATTAGGAGATTTTAATGCTAAATTGGGCAAAAAAGAAGAAGATTATGAACATTTAATTGGCAATTATGGCTACGGGCAAAGAAACGATAGAGGAGAAATGCTTCTCAATTTCATGAATGAACATAACGTGTACTCAATGAACTCCTTTTTCAATAAAAAAACCAAGCAGAAAATGGACATGGATGAGCCCCGATAAAAAGACAAAGAATGAAATAGATTATATCTTAACGAAAAATAGAAACCTAGTAAAAGACGTATCGGTATTAAATCAGTTTGACCTAGGAAGCCACCATGCATAGACTAATAAGAACAAAACTAGTAATAAACAAAAAACTAGAAAGAAAAAGAATACATGAAAAAAGATACAAATGGACATCTGAAGAAATAAAAAATAGTGAATTTAATAAAAAGATAATGCATGCATTAAATCAAGTTAACATGCAACAGATAAACTCCAATGATATTGATGATTTGAATAACCTTATAACCGAAACAGTGAACAAAAGCATTCTGCAACTGAAAAAACCAAAAACGACACACAATGAATTCGATAAAGAAATATTACAACAAATAGAAAAAAGGAAGATCTTAAATAAATCTAACAAAAAGGGAACCGCAGAATATAGAGAACTTAATAGGCAGATTAGAAAAGGAATCAGAAAACAAAAAAGAAAAGAAGAAGAAAAATTAATAACAACAACTATTGAAAAAAATAAGAGTATGAAATGCCTCAGACCGACACTAGGACGACGTCAGATAATATCATTAATGGGAAAAGACGAAAATGAAATTACAACTAGAGAAAACATATACTGAAACGAATAGAAGAATTTTACACGGAACTCTACAGAACACATCAACAAGACGGTGAAATGAGACCAGCACGGAAATTAATAAAAAATGTTGGATCGGAAATAATGCCAAAAGTAACAATTTCAGAGGTAACTACAATATTGGGAGACATGAAGAGAAATAAAGCTGCAGGAGAAGATAGTTTACTACAGATATGATATTAGAAGGAGGTAAGGAACTCATTGCAATTGTAACTAAGCTACTTACTTACTTTCCGTGTCCGGAACACCAACAACTTTAAATTCTGTATTTCCAATGGTTGGCCACATAGATGGCCCTGTCATTTGCTATAATTAAGTCTTGTTCTGTGCAGGTCTCTCTCATCTCTGTGCATGATAGTAGATGCCGGCTGGTCTGAACCGCGCCACAGTCGCAGGTATCGTCCTCCTGGTATCCCCATTTTTTCAGGTTACTAGCACAACGTGAAACGCCGGTTCTTAGTCTGTTTAGCGCTTTCCAAGTCGGATACGGTAAATTGTGTCCAGCAGCCATTTCCTCCGAGGGACGAAAATGTGTCGCGGTAGCTGACGCTTGCCATAGGTCTATTCGGCGCGTCTCTGGCGCTTCGGGGATGGATCTTGATGTTTTCAGGAAGCTTTTCCGAGATCTTAGTCTGCTTGGCTGAGTTTGGTGGTCATATAAGGGGTGTCTTCGGTCCGTCTCCTGCTTTTTCCGTTCTACCTCTGACGTGACCTTCCTCCTGATAGGTGGTGGAGCAATTCCATCAATGGGGTATACCTCTTCGATAGGTGTCGGTTTCAGGCAACCCGATATTATACGGACCGTTTCATTTAGAGCCACGTCGACGTTCTTTGCGTGAGCGGAGTTTGCCCATACTGGTGCTCCAAACTCCGCGGCCGAAAAACATAATGCCAAGGCAGAAGTGCGGAGAGTGTGTGGTTGTGCTCCCCATTTTGTATTAGTTAGCTTGACAGTGGTATCGGTAAGACAGAGTTCTATCCAGACGGACGCCAAGGTATTTTGGCGTCTTGTTGTGTTCCAGCATCTGACCACGCAATTCCACCTCCAGCGACCTTCGGGCATGCTTGTTTCTCAGGTGGAAAGCACATACCTGGGTTTTTGTGGGATTGGGTTTCAGATGGTTTTTATCATAGTATAGAGCTAAGTCTCCCAGGGCATCTGTCAGTTTCACTTCGACTTCATTGAAGGTTCTTCCCTGAGCTGCCACCGCTGTATCATCAGCGTAAATAAATTGCCTTGTTTGTTGGTGTATGGCTTGGTCGTTGGTGTATATGTTGTATAGAATCGGCGCGAGGACACTTCCCTGTGGTAGCCCATTTTTTTGGTCCCTCCACCGACTGTTCTTGGACTGGAGCGTTACGTAGAAGCGTCTATTCTGGAGGAGACATTTCACTAACCTTGTTAGTCGGAAATCCTTTGTAGTTTCGTAGAGTTTTGCGAGTAGCCGTTGATGGTTAACTGTATCATAGGCGGCAGTTAGGTCTATGAACGCTACTCCTGTTATTTCCTTCCGTTCAAAACCATCTTCAATATGTTGGGTGAGATTAAGAATTTGACTGCAGCAGCACTTTCCGGGCCTGAATCCTGCTTGTTCTGGAATAATTTTAGTCTCCACATATTCTGCGATCCGGTTCAGTATCATTCTTTCAAAGGCCTTGAAAAGGTGGCAAAAGAGAGATACAGGTCTAAAACTCTTTGTATCCGCCGGATCCTTCCCTGGTTTTAAGAGGGCTACCACTCTAGCTTTTCTCCAGATTTTGGGGATTTGTAATGTACGGATGCAGCAATTCATCATTTTTACGAGCCACTCTACGGTTTTTAGTCCAAAGTTCTTTATTTGCTCTGTTCGTATGTCGTCCAGGCCAGCCGCTTTATTATCTTTCATTTGATGGATCGCGCCTCTCATCTCCTCTGGACAAAAAGAGGTACCTAGAACATCTCTTTCTTCGTCGATATTCCGTTGAGCTCTCACCTTGTTCTTTCTTGATGTCGTCTTACCGTTCATTAGAAGATGATGGGCTATCTGATCGGGTGTGACGTCTGTCATGTTGACTGCCGGAGCAGCGGGATCGTTGCCAAGATTCCGAATCAGCTTCCAGGCACGTCTGCTGTTTTGTTTCATGTTCAGACTCGTGACCAGCTTGCACCACCTTTCCGTTCTGTTGGCGGATATCGCATGTAACATTTCCTCCCCAGCCTGTATTGTCGCTTCCGAGAAAGGGTCTTCTTCATATAGCTGTTCGTATCTTTTAAGTAGGGGTTTAGATTCCTCATTGAGCCCCGCTATGTACTCAGTTCGACAACCTCTAGGGATAAATTTCCGTGATACTTGCTTTACGATTTCTACAAATTTATCGTATGAATCAGGGCAAGGTTCTAGCTGGGAAACTTCTTGATCCAATGTTTCAGAGAATTTTTCCCATTTTGCTTTAGTAAAGTTGAACCTTCTCTTGAAAGGAACAATTTCGTATCTGATTGCTGATTATTGGTCTGTGCTGTGTCTTTGGGAGGGCGCTTCCAACGATTTTTGTCACCTGGTCTCCAATTCTGTCGCTGACAAATATATTGTCTGGGTTGTAACCTCTGCGCCATCTTCCGCTGTTGAACGACGCAGGCTGCTTTGGATCGTGAATAAGTTTTAGGTTCATGCTTTCAGCCCATTTTTCTAGTTCTTCGCCATTGGAATCTGTTTCGTTGTAACCCCACGCGACACTGTGACAGTTGAAGTCACCCAGTACGAATTTGATTTGCTGTGATTGAAAGTTATTCGGTTCCTCACAAGCAAAGTCAGCGTTTGATGGTTTGTAGATTGACGTTACTGTACAGGAGTTTATCTCCACTGTGAGGATCTCGATGTCATTTTGATCTGTTAGAGATGTGGATGCTACGTCGATATCTGGTCTGACGAAGACTGCGCTATCATATTGGTCGTGTGGTCTCTCCAGTATGAGCTTCATACCCCGAATCCTTGGTCTGCGGCTTGCAGTACCTCTATGGGTTTCTTGAACCAGTAGAACATCGACACCATGTTCTCTGCACATATTAGACAATAGGTCTTCTTTATCTGCTGATAGTCCTTCAATATTAATTGAGGTCGTCATCAAAAATGGCCTTGATAAAGACCGTTTTGATTTTGATTGCATCTGTGTTGTTGGTGCACCGGTGTTGAAAGGATTAGCCGACATTACTCGTTTCCAGGGGACGCCCGATTGTATTCACAAGTGATCACAATCTACGTGGAGGCTCCTTTCATGTCCCCCATAACTAAGCTTATAGACAGTTGTTTACACCAGGGCAAAGTCCCTAAGAGCTGGAACAACTCTAAAGTAATCTTATTACACAAGAAAGGTGATAATCGAAAGTTAGAAAACTACAGGCCCATCAGTCTATTGTCACACCTATTTAAAATACTCACCAAAGTCATAACTACCCGACTAACAAGAAAATTAGATGAATACCAACCATATGAACAGGCAGGTTTTAGAAAAGGCTATTCAACTTCCGATCACCTGTTAACCACAAAAATATTAATAGAAAAATGTAACGAATACAAGTTTCCAGGTTTTATAGCATTTGTAGACTACGAAAAAGCTTTCGACACTATAGAACACACGGCCGTAATAAACGCAATGCAAAATTGTGGAATAGACAGCAGATATATTAACTTAATAAAAGAAACTATGAACCAAGCTACAGCTACATACTACCTAAATGAAAATGAATACTCGAACCCTGTACCATTAAACAGGGGAGTCAAACAGGGAGACACTCTATCACCCAAACTGTTCACCTTAGTTTTGGAGGACGTTTTTTAAAAATCTAAATTGGAAATATAAGGGAATAAACATCAATGGCCGCTATCTCAGTAATCTGCGATTTGCGGATGACATAATCCTGATAGCTACTGACCTACAAGAACTGCAAACCATGCTTTCAGAACTACACACAGAATCTTCTAAAATAGGACTGAAAATGAATTTAAACAAAACAAAAGTCATGCACTCCGAAGAAACGATGACAATAATAAACAACAAAGTTATAGAAAAAGTTGAAGAATATATATACTTAGGACAAAAAATAATACTAAATAGGGAAATTCAAACGGACGAAATAAAAAGAAGAAGAAAGTTAGCATGGGCAGCATTTGGCAAACTGAACTATATACTCAGAAATCAGCAAATTCAACTACATCTTAGATCTAAAGTCTTTGATGCATGCATTATTCCGATATTAACATATGGGGCACAAACATGGACAATCACAAAAAAGAATATGAACATACTCAGAGTCACTCAACACGCGATGGAAAGAGCAATGCTTGGCATATCACTTAAGGACAGAAAAACAAACACATGGATAAGACAGAAAACCAAAGTCACCGATGTGGTACAAAAATCACTAAAATTGAAATGGGAATACGCTGGACATGTAGCTAGGAGCGATCTTAACAAGTGGCACAGAACAATTCTAACCTGGAGACCATACGAACACAAAAGACCCAGAGGCAGACCTCCTATGAGATGGACAGATGATCTGAAACGAACTGCCGGGAAAAATTGGCTACAAGTAGCGTACAACAAAAAACAATGGAAAGGAAGACTTGAACAGGCTTATGTTCAGATATGGACGTGAATGGCTAGACGAAGAAGAAGAAGAAGAACTAAAATTAAAAATATTATAAAAAAATCAACTAAAAAGCAAAAAAAAAAAATTGAAAAAATCTAACACATTCGTTAAAGAAAAGCGTGGGGCGAAAACCGTTTATTCGAGGAAGACTCGCCACGCTGTTCTTTGACGAATGTGTTAGACTTTTCAATTTTTTTTATTTTTTTTGCTTGTTCGTTGATTTTTTTATATTTTCAATTTTAATCACTCGTAACTAAAGAAAAGCGTTTCTTAAAAAATATTTTTTCATATTTTTTTATTTTAATATGTTATAGCCTTATTCCTTAAGAATATCGCTGTAATAATGTTGTTAGACAGGTAAATGTCATTGTATACGGGGTGTAACAATCATACTGTGTTTTGTTCTAAAAGTTCGGAACATTGTGGAATATTCTAGCATATAAAATGTTGAAATTAAAACTCAATTGTAGCCTTAGGCTTCCTTAATATTTTGTTTTTTGATTCATTCGCTTATGTTCGATAGTCAAAGATATATGTACCTACTTTTATATTACAAATGAGATTTGCTATTTGGTCTTGATTAATATCATTCCATATCTCGAGAGCTACTTTTTTTACCTCTTGTAAGGTTCTACGAGGTGGCAAACGCTGTCGTGGTCTTCTGTCAATTATGCCCCACAAATGTTCGATCGGGATTGTAAATATTCGGTTACAGTTGGTGCAACGTGGTCTTGCATTAGCAAACAATTTTTACCAATATACAGGGTGTAACAAAAATACAGGTCATAAATTAAATCACCTATTCTGGGACCAAAAATAGTTCGAATGAACCTAACTTACCTTAGTACAAATATGCACATAAAAAAAGGTACAGCGCTTTGAAGTTACAAAATGAAAATCGATTTTTTCCAATATATCGAAAACTATTAGAGATTTTTTATTGAAAATAAACATGTGGCATTTTTATGGGAGGAATATCTTAAAGAAAAATTATAGTGAAATTTGTGCACCTCACAAAAATGTTATGGGGGTTTTGTTCCCTTAAACCCACCCAAACTTTTGTGTACGTTCCAATTAAATTATTATTGTGATACTATTAGTTAAATTCAATATTTTTAAAACTTTTTTGGTTCTTAGTATTTTTTCGACAAGGCAGTTTTTATCGAGTTGCGGCTTCTTTTCTAATATGTTTACATAGAGATTTTATGGGGGTTTTGTTCCTTTAAACCTCCCAAATGGTTGTGTACGTTCCAATTAAACTATTACTGCGATACCATTAGTTAAACACAGTGTTTTTAAAACTTTTTTGCTTCTTTGTATTTTTTCGATAAGGCACCTTTTATCGAAATGTGGCTTCTTTTTTAATTTGGTTCAAAATATGCCTAAAAATTTAAATCATAAATAAATTTTCCTATTATTATCAAGTCTCCATAATCGTACTTAGCCATATACAAATATGTGGCGGATTTGACAAATATGCAAAATATCTCGATAAATACTGACTTTTCGAAAAAGTACTAAGAGGCAAAGAAGTTTTTAAAGCATTGTGTTTAACTGATGGTACTACAATAATAATTAAATTGAAACTACGTTTGGGATGGTTTAAAGGAACAAAACCTCCATAAAATTTTTATGGAGCGTCTAAATTTCACTATAATTTTTTCTTAAGATACTACTGCCATAAGAATGCCACATGTTCATTTACAATAAAAAATCTCCAATAGTTTTCGATATATTGGAAAAAATCGATTTTCATTTTGTAACTTCAAAGGGCTGTAACTTTTTTTATGTGCACATTTGTACTAAGGTAAGTTAGGTTCAATCGAACTATTTTTGGTCCCAGAATATGTGATTAAATTTATGACCTGTATTTTTGTTACACCCTGTATATGGAGCTGATAGCATGGTAGCTAATAGTCACAGCTTGAGCACACTCATCGCGAGACAAATTCCTTGTAGGGCGTTCCTTTTCCACCAAACAACAACAAAAATTACTGACTTAATTGTTGGAACTTTAAATAATAAATTTACAAATTTTCACTTTTTGACTGTTGACAATTTGACATTTATCAAATTGTCGATTTCTCATAGCTTACATTAGGGTTGTTTAGTAAACTAAGCAGGTAATGTGCTTATGTCGATAAAAAATATGGCTAGTTCTTAAAGTACCTAATTTTTTTTATTATCCTACATAAGCGAATGAATAAAAAAACATCATGTTAAGAAAACCTGATGCTATATTTGAGTATTCATTTCACTAGTTTATAGATGCTAAAATATTCCACACAGTGTTGCAAACTTTGAGAAACAGAGTTTGATTAGTACCTACACCCGGTATACAATGACAATTTACCTGTCTAACAACAATATTAAAGAACTAAATGAGTCACACATTAGAAACTAATCGATATCTTAAAAACATCAGGACACGATGGTAAGAACGTAAGACTGGTTTCAAACTTATATCTCCAACAAAAAGCAACAGTTTGACTCGAAAATGAACCATGAGAAATGATCACAGTCGGTAAAGTAATTAGACAAGGTTGCATAGGTACTGTCACCAGCATTATTTAAGATATACTCTGAAAACATCTTTAAAGAGACTTTAGACGAATCAGAAGATGGTATTGCAGTAAAAATGACAACTTATTGACAATATTAGATATGCAGACGATACAGTATTGCTGGCAGATAGTGCGCAGGGGTCCAAAGGATGATGGATAATGTTGTAGAAACATGTCACAAATACGGCCTAAAATTACATTGCAAGAAGACAAAAATAATGATCGTTAGTAAGAACACCAACATAAAGGCCCAAATTATAATAAACAATACACCGTTAGAAAGAAGTACAGAAAACATGCTATTTGGGCTGCAATATTAAGGATACCTGGAATCATAGCTACGAAATAAAAGCTAGTATTGAAAAATCCAGAAGCTCTCTTAACAGTCGTAAGAAGATTCTCTGCAACTTATCTTTAACTATCAATGTACGCATAAGATTTCTTAGATGTTACATCTTTAGTGTCGTCCTCTACGGAGTAGAAAGCTGGAGTCTTATAGAAGATGTCATAAAACGATTCGAGGAGTTTGAAGTGTAATTCTACCGACGCGACGTATGTTGAGAGTCTCATATATACACCACACAACTAACATAAAGGTTCGTGAAGGTAGCCCGAAAAAGTCGGGAAAAAAATGTGACCGCCGCCATTCGATTGTCCACTGTGATATTTCGTTAATCCACCCATAATTTTTTTTATAAACAAAAATTTTTTTTCGGGCTAACTTCACAAATCCACAAATTTTCGAAAATTTAAAAACTCTCTTGCTATATTGTTTGTCCACCACATAATTTTTTTTGTCCACCCACTGATATTTTTAAAATATTTTTTTTTATATATATATATTGCTTACGGATAATAGGACTGCTAAAAAAGTACTTCAGATTCCATTAGAATGAATGTTTCTGCGTGGGCAGAATCTCAACTACCCATTTGTCCACACCCTGGCAGCGTGTGTCCAACCTCTTACAGTGCAAAACAACCCCCGTGAAGACTTTAATTTATTTTTTTTAATTCTCAACCCGGGCCAAGTTCACGTCCGCTTAAAAACGCATTTAAACGTTATTTTAGGTTCAGAATCTCAACTACACGTTTGTCCACCCTTTCGCAGCGTTTGTCCAACCCCTTAAATTGCGAAACAACCCCCCTGGAGATTGATTTTTTTTTTAATTCTCAATTCGGGCTAACTTCACGTCCGCTTAAATGCGTATTTAAACGTTATTTCGAGTTCAGAATCCCAACTACCCGTTTGTCCACTCCTTCGCAGCGTTTGTCCAACCCCTTAAAGTGCGAAACGACCCCCCTGGAGAGTGTAATTATTTTTTTAAATTCTCAATTCGGGCTAACTTCACGTCCGTCCAAATGAATATTTAAACGTTAATTCGGGGACAGAATCCCAACTACACGTTTGTCCACCCCTTCGCAGCGTTTGTCCAACCACTTTAAGTGCGAAACGACCCCCCTGGAGATTGTTATTATTTTTTTAAATTCTCAATTCGGGCTAACTTCACGTCCGCTTAAATGCGTATTTAAACATTAATTCGTGGACAGAATCCCAACTACACGTTTGTCCACACCTTCGCAGCGTTTGTCCAACCCCTTAAAGTGCGTAACCACCCCCCTGTTAATTGTAAATTTTTTTTATTTCTCAATTCGGGCTTACTTCACGTTTACTTTAATACGTATTTAAACGTTAATTCGGGGGCAGAATCCGAACTATCCGTTTGTCCACTCTTTCGCAGCGTTTGTCCAACCCCTTAAAATGCGAAACGACCCGCCTGGAGATTGTAATTATTTTTTTTTTAATTCTCAATTCAGACTAACTTCACGTCCGCTTAAATGCGTATTTAAACGTCAATTCGGGGACAGAATCCCAACTACAAGTTTGTCCACCCCTTCGCAACGTTTATCCAACCCCTTAAATTGTGAAACGAGTCCCCAGGAGATTGTATTTTTTTATTCTCAATTCGGGCTAACTTTACGTCCGCTTAAATGCGTATTTAAACGTTATTTCAGGTTCAGAATATTAACTACCCGTTTGTCCAGCCCCTCGCAGCATGTGTCCACCCCCTTAAAGTGCGAAACGACTCCACTGGAGATACAATTTTTTTTAATTCTCAATTCGGGCTAACTTCAAATCCGTTTAAATGTGTATTTAAACGTTAATTCGGGGACAGAATCCCAACTACAAGTTTGTCCACCCCTTCGCAGCGTTTGTCCAACCCCTGAAAGTGCGAAACGACCCCCGTGGAGATTATATTTTTTTTTAATTCTCAATTCGGGCTAACTTTACGTCCGCTTAAATGCGTATTTAAAAGTTATTTCAGGTTCAGAATCCCAACTACCCGTTTGTCCGGCCCTTCGCAGCGTTTGTCCAACCCCTGAAAGTGTGAAAATACCCTCTGTTAATTGTAATTATTTTTTTAATTGTCAATTCGGGCTAACTTCACGTCCGCTTAATTGCATAATTAAACGTTAATTCGGGGACAGAATCCCAAAAACCCGTTTGTCCACCCATTCACAGTGTTTGTCCAACGCCTTATCTAAGTCCAAAACGACCTCCCTAGGATTGTATTATTTTTTTAATTCTCAATTCGGGCTAACTTCACACTTCACGTCCACTTAAATCCGTATTTAAATGATAATTAGGGCCCCGAACTAACGTTTAAATACCGCATTTAAGTTGACGCAAATTTAGCCCGAATTGAGAAATAAAAAAAACAATTACAATTTCCACGGTGGTAGTTTCGCACTTTAATCGGGAGCAGTCGCGCCGTGAGAAAAAATCTCACATTTTATCAATTTCCCTGATGAAACTCGATGAAAAATTTTTCAGAACTGCTTTCCACTCGTAAGTACCTCAAGGAAGATCGTAGTAATGCGAAAATTTTTTTTTTTATTTTTTTGTGTGGAATTTACGGCTTTTGTGAGAACTAATTAGCTTTAAAATTGTTAGAAATAGATAATTTTAACATAACAATTAAATAAAATATTATAAATAAATAAATTAAAATATTATAAAATAGAAATGTGATTTACATTTGTGTGCGGTGTGGTGTGGTGTGGTGTGGTGTGTGTGTGTGTGTGTGTGTGTGTGTGTGTGTGTGTGTGTGTGTGTGTGTGTGTGTGTGTGTGTGTGTGTGTGTGTGTGTGTGTGTGTGTGTGTGTGTGTGTGTGTGTGTGTGTGTGTGTGTGTGTGTGTGTGTGTGTGTGTGTGTGTGTGTGTGTGTGTGTGTGTGTGTGTGTGTGTGTGTGTGTGTGTGTGTGTGTGTGTGTGTGTGTGTGTGTGTGTGTGTGTGTGTGTGTGTGTGTGTGTGTGTGTGTGTGTGTGTGTGTGTGTGTGTGTGTGTGTGTGTGTGTGTGTGTGTGTGTGTGTGTGTGTGTGTGTGTGTGTGTGTGTGTGTGTGTGTGTGTGTGTGTGTGTGTGTGTGTGTGTGTGTGTGTGTGTGTGTGTGTGTGTGTGTGTGTGTGTGTGTGTGTGTGTGTGTGTGTGTGTGTGTGTGTGTGTGTGTGTGTGTGTGTGTGTGTGTGTGTGTGTGTGTGTGTGTGTGTGTGTGTGTGTGTGTGTGTGTGTGTGTGTGTGTGTGTGTGTGTGTGTGTGTGTGTGTGTGTGTGTGTGTGTGTGTGTGTGTGTGTGTGTGTGTGTGTGTGTGTGTGTGTGTGTGTGTGTGTGTGTGTGTGTGTGTGTGTGTGTGTGTGTGTGTGTGTGTGTGTGTGTGTGTGTGTGTGTGTGTGTGTGTGTGTGTGTGTGTGTGTGTGTGTGTGTGTGTGTGTGTGTGTGTGTGTGTGTGTGTGTGTGTGTGTGTGTGTGTGTGTGTGTGTGTGTGTGTGTGTGTGTGTGTGTGTGTGTGTGTGTGTGTGTGTGTGTGTGTGTGTGTGTGTGTGTGTGTGTGTGTGTGTGTGTGTGTGTGTGTGTGTGTGTGTGTGTGTGTGTGTGTGTGTGTGTGTGTGTGTGTGTGTGTGTGTGTGTGTGTGTGTGTGTGTGTGTGTGTGTGTGTGTGTGTGTGTGTGTGTGTGTGTGTGTGTGTGTGTGTGTGTGTGTGTGTGTGTGTGTGTGTGTGTGTGTGTGTGTGTGTGTGTGTGTGTGTGTGTGTGTGTGTGTGTGTGTGTGTGTGTGTGTGTGTGTGTGTGTGTGTGTGTGTGTGTGTGTGTGTGTGTGTGTGTGTGTGTGTGTGTGTGTGTGTGTGTGTGTGTGTGTGTGTGTGTGTGTGTGTGTGTGTGTGTGTGTGTGTGTGTGTGTGTGTGTGTGTGTGTGTGTGTGTGTGTGTGTGTGTGTGTGTGTGTGTGTGTGTGTGTGTGTGTGTGTGTGTGTGTGTGTGTGTGTGTGTGTGTGTGTGTGTGTGTGTGTGTGTGTGTGTGTGTGTGTGTGTGTGTGTGTGTGTGTGTGTGTGTGTGTGTGTGTGTGTGTGTGTGTGTGTGTGTGTGTCTGTGTGTGTGTGTGTGTGTGTGTGTGTGCTATCAGATTTCTTGACTGTGGACTTAATCTATTAGCCGAACTAAATTTGTTTACTAACTAAAATCTTATGAGATATCTGTTATACTCTCATTATATTTTTGAATATGAATGACCTATTTGATAATAATGACTTACACATATAAGTACTTATTTATTTTAATTCTTTCATTTTTTTTATATTATTATTATTATTTAATTATTTAAATTTGAATTTAAATCTATATTGTGAGATTTTTTCTCTACGGGCGACTATTTACGTTACAGAAAAGAGCGCGACTGCTCCCGGGTTAAGGGGGTGGACAAACGCTGCGAAGGGGTGGACAAACGGGTAGTTAAGATACTGCTCCTAAATTAACGTTTAAATACGCATTTGAGCGAACGTGAAGTTAGCTCGAATTGAGAATTAAAAAAATAATTACAATCTCCAGGGGGTCGTTTTGCCCTTTAAGTGGTTGGACAAACGCTGCGAAGAGGTGGACAAAGGGGTAGTTGGGATTCTGATCCGGAATTAATGTTTAAATACGCATTCTAGCGGATATGATTGCCCGAATTAAAAATAAAAAAAAAATAATTACAATCTCCAGGTAGTTGGTCTCGCACTTTGTGGGTTGGACAAACGCTGCAGGGGGTGGACAAACAGGTAGTTGGAATTCTACCCACGAATTAACGTTTAAATATGCATTTAAGCGGACGTGAAGTTGATAATTATAAAATTAATTACAATCTCCAGGGGGGTGGTTTGGCACTTTAAGGGGTTGGACAAACGCTGCGAATGGGTGGACAAACGGGTTGTTGGTATTCTGAACCTGAAATAACGTTTAAATGGGTTTTTAGGCAGACTTGAACTTGGTCCCCGTTGTGAATAAAAGAAAATAAATTAAAGTCTTCAAGGAGGTTGTTTTGCTCTTAAGGGGTTGGACAAACGCTGCGAGGGGTGTACAAACGGGTAGTTGGGATTCGGGCCCCGCATAAACATTCATTCTAATGGAGTCTGAAGTACTTTTTTAGCAGTACTGTCCTATTATCCGTAAGCAATATAAATACAAAAATTTTTTTATTTTAAAAATATCGGTGGGTGGACAAAGTATGCGGTGGACAAACAATTATAGCAAGAGAATTTTTGAATTTTCGAAAATTTGTGGATTTGTGAAAGCCCGAAAAAAATTTTTTGTTTATAAAAAAAATTGATGGGTGGACTAACGAAATAACACAGTGGACAAACGTGGACAATCAATGGACAATCGAGCGGCATCGGTCACATGTTTTTTCCGGACTTTTTCGGGCCAATTTCACGGACCTCTAACATAACTATTCTCCAGAGGCTAAGAAAAGACAAAGAAATTATTAACACCGTGAAGAACAAAAAATTGGCTTACTTCGGCCACATTATGCGTAATGATAAATACCGACTGCTACAGTTGATTCTACAAGGCAAGATTGAGGGCAGGAGAGGCCCTGGACGTAGACGTATATCCTGGCTGGCCAATCTTAGGAAGTGGACTGGTCTAACGTCAACTAGATAGATAGATACCTTTAGAAGAAGCAACTATACAGCGGTAAGATCTTACAAAAATCACTTAAATCGGACAACAGGTCTAGGAAATTCAAGACATCAAAATGACCAATTGTTAAGGTGGTGCACTAATTTCTTGGAGAAGTGTAGTTAGATCAGACTGTCAAATATCGCAAATTGTTTATATTTCACCCAATTCAAACCAACCATATTTTACAAACAAATTATTACTGGAACTTAATACTAATAAATATAATAATACTAATAAATAATAATTGTACTTACCTTTTGCAAAAAAGATACTAAGTCCTGATGATTAAACGTAAATATATTGGAAATTGCCTTCATTTTTGTTTCACTATATTAACTGCTTAGGTAAATACTTACATAAACTAAAGTCAAACAATTAATCTACCAAATGCTTCATTATGCTTAACCACATCCTCAAGAGATTTCCTTACAAATTTTACGCGAAGTGCGTTAATACATCAATTGTTTGATGACGAATATAAAAATACAATATATTTTATTTTTACAAATATGTTATATTTGTATTACCTATTTGAACTATTTTTGTAAATTGTTGTTTACTGTCAATAATCAAATGAATTTTTTTGCGCACAATAAAATGAATAGTGTCTATATTATCTAAATGCAAAATATTTAGCTGAAGAAGATAAACTGTTTACTGATAAAAGATGTAAAACGTTGGGAATATCGCATCCGGAAATGAGAAATACATTGAAAATCAGAATAGTTTAGTTAACAAATATGAGTGTCATTTTTAAAAGAAGGAAACATACGTACAATATAATGATCATTTTTGATATTTTTAAACATGAATGTGGCTACTACAATTTCGATAGGCGCGCCAACCAAAGTAACTAGAACGCTAGAACGTTCGTGAGTAGATCCGTCATACACGTTTTTAGTTATAATATTTCAAATAAATCTACAGAGAGCTATTCTTAAAGCTTGTTAAAGAAATGATCAATATAAAAGTAAAAATCTCAACATTTACCTTGTAATACGATATTCAAGAACTTCAACTGAGTTAAATTTCAAATTTAATAAGTTTAACATGTATTAATTTTTAGTAGCTTTAAAAATAAAGATTTTTTTCCTCTAAAAAGCTTCATAAAGCCAATATTGTAGCATATACTTAATCATTGTCACTGTCGTTTATGAAAGGTTCTTCATCTTTCGAATCACCATATATTATTATCGGGATTATCGTTGAATTAAAATATTTGTTTATGGTCTATCTAGCCCTATTGCTATCTATTGTTAAAGAAAAAAACAAGAATCTATGTCCGGTCAGGCTTATACAATAATGTAGGCTTTTATCTTCTGATAGTCTAGGGTTGATTATTTGGCCACAGGTCGATTTTAGGATACAACAAATACTTTATTGTAGAACTCGTAATTACAAGGATAATGTAACAACTAATGTAAACGGTAATTAACACTGAACATCTAAAACGGCTTTATATCAAAAATATGCTATCTTATTTCGTCGTTCGTCTTTATTCTGATGAAAAAAGGCCGTCTGTCCCCTATCATCAGCGTCTTAATGTCAACTCGACTTTTCTCTGACTTTTTGACTACTGTCACTTGGCCATGATATGTTGAACCTATAGATCTATCGCGTTTTTTTATTATTAGGGAAATGCCACTTAACTGGCTTTCGGCTCGCGTTTATGATAAAATTAAATAACTTAAACGAATGTAATCCTACACTCGGCCATCCTATTCAGAATCCGACTCGGATTCGTCACTTTCATTGTCGACCCACGGTATCTTGAGTTCTCTGATTCGAATGTCTTCTTTATTTTTCATTTTTACGCCAACCAATACTTCGAAAGGTGTAGTACCTATACTTCGTTGATAAGTAGAGTTCAATGCACTTTGTACCCTGTCAACATTCTTATACCATTTCGTAGCTTCTTCTAAACTCAATTTCGTAAGAACAGGGATAATTGTTCTATTCACTCGTTCAACCTGACCGTTTCCTCGTGGCACTCCAGTTGTGACTAGAACATGTTGAATCTTTTCCTCTTGGCAATATCTGTCAAATTCCTCTGATCGAAATGCTGTACCTCGGTCGGTTATCATTCGAGAAGGGTTTCCAAATATTCTTCGTTGCTTTTCAAGACAACTTATAACTTCTTTCGTCGTTGTCGACTTCGTCGGGTAAAGCCAAACAAATTTGGTGAAATCGTCTATTATTACAAGTATATGCTGATAATTCTTACTTGTAACTGCAATGGACCCAAATGATCCGCATGGTATGTGTGCAGTGGACCATCTAGTTTTGGTATGGGATTAAGTGTTCCTTCTTTTTTTCCCTCCTTTTTGCTTCCTAATATACATGCTATACAGTTAGAAATAACATTTTTAACTTTCTCTTTTATCTTTGGTATATAAAAGTCTTTAACTATTACTTCCTCAGTTTTTCTCTTAGAAAAATGTCCTATCTCGTGACTTCTTATTATCTCAGTCTGCATATTTCTCGGTACAACTAACAGTTTTAATCCATTGACATACTTGTATAATATTTCGTGCTCTAAGTAAAAATCTTCATTATTCGTTTTATCGCCTTGATGTGCTCGTCTTTATCCTGAGCCACTTTAATTCTTTGTATTATACCATCTTCTTCTGTAACCGTTAAAACTTTTGGATATCGGCTAAGAGTATCCACGTGAGACATCTGAGTACCTTTTCTATGCTCAATTTCATACTGGTACTCCTCTAGCATCAGTGCCCATCGTGCAACTCTTGTTGTAAGGTCCTTCTTGTCCATAGTTCGCTTAAAGGCATCACAATCTGTAACAATTTTGAATTTGTTCCCAAGTAAATATATTCTAAACTTCTTCACCGCTCTTATAATAGCGAGTACCTCTAGCTCGTAACTGGTGTACTTCTCTTCCGCTGGTGTGGTTTTTTTACTCATATAATATATTGGGTGGAGCTTGGAATCATCAATAGACCGCTGTAGTAAACATGCTCCATATAGACAAGGCGGAAACGGCGGGATCGTTGGGAAAAATATTCCCATGAGATATTTTTGCATAATCACATTCGTGAGACATCCCAGAATAAGGTTCAGAAGTCGCCCACGTGAAAAGTGGGCCAATTTTTTTTTAACAATTGTTTTTAATGAAATTGCAAAAATCAATATGTTTGGCCCGGACTAATTTTTTTTAGGTTTTTTGGACCATTCTGGATAAAAAAGGTTTCTTATAATTTTTCTCTAAAGTTGATCTTTTTCGAGTTATAAGCAATTTAAAATTTGAAAAACGCGAAAATGGCAATTTTTAAGACTTAATAACTCGGTTAAAAATTCTTATTATGAAAGTCAGAAAGTGACTAAATCAAAGTTTAAAGTCGCCGCTACATGATCCTGAAGAAATATGTGTCATTAATTTACTACTAAGCTGTTATTTTTAATTAATAACAATGAGCAGTTAGATCGTATTGACTCGGCTGTAAATGTGAGTGCGAGTAAGATGCACAATTAGACTGCTGGAATGGCTTCTCTCTCGCACTCAGCATTTACAGCAGCCACACACGTGCATGGCGCTTATTATTATGTCTTAAAAATAACAGCGTAGTAATAAAATAATGACAAAAATTTCTTCAGGATCTTGTAGGGGGGGGCTTTAAAATTTGATTTAATCATATATTGACTTTCATAATAATAACTTTTAACCGAGTTATTAAGCCTTGAAAATCGCCATTTTTCGTTTCTTTCAATTTTAAATTGCTTAGAAGTCGAAAACGATCAACTTTAGAGAAAAATTATAAGAGACCTTTTTTGTCCAGAATGGTCCAACAAATTAAAGAAAAAATTGTTCGGGCCAAAAATATTGATTCTTGCAAGTTGATTAAAAAAAAAATTGTTAAAAAAAAATTGGCCCACTTTTCACGTGGGCGACTTCTTGAACCTTATTCTGGGATGTCTCACGAATGTGATTATGCAAAAAAATCTCATGGGAATATTTTTCCCTTCGAACCCGCCGTTTTCGCCTTGTCTAATAACCATGCTGGCTTGCATCAGTGTGAAGTTCCGTATAAGCACCTTGTCGATAAATGTGTAACACTGGCTCACCTATTTGTTTTTCCTTTGGTGTTTCAAAAGCCTTCTTTTGCTTGTCGTCAAACCTAAATTTTACTTTTCTATAATCGCAGCAAATTCTTGTTCGACCGTCCTTCTTCTTTTCCAATACTACTGCGCTGGCAAAATCCGAACAACTAGGTTTAATTATGCCTTCGTCTAACCATTCATTTATCTTCCTATCTACCTCTTCTTTTTCAGGAACAGATAATCGTCTGGGTCTTTCATAAATTGGTTCCTCGTTTTTTAAGACAATTTTCATTTTAATTTCTGTCGTCTTCGTTTTCTTTGGTTCATAACTTTCCATTAACTGCCTAACAGATTCTCTATGTTTTTCGTCGTCAATATGTGCTACTTTTACTTCCTTTTCTTTATCTTTTTCGTCAAGCATAATGTGCATAATAAAGTTTTCGTCCGTCCTCTTGTACATTACTATCCCATCATCTCTTATACTAACAGATGCTTGTTGTAAAATATTATTTCCAATTATTGCTTGAAAAGATGTCGCAGCTTCTGGGATAATATGAAATTTTAGATCAAACTTCTCATCGTTAACGTCAGCTTGTGTCGAGAATGATCCTAATGTATTAACTTTCGCATTTTCTCCTAAGCCTTTCAACATTATGGTGTCGGGTGTTAAACAAATATCATTAAAAAATTTGTCATACACATCTTCTCTTATCGTACATATATCACTTCTGGTGTCAAATAAAGCTGTTAGTGTGATCTGATTAATTGTAAGTTTAAGCGCTGTTTTTGGCTGAACCTCAATTACATTCAAAGCTGTGTTTTCTGTAGTAGCCTTCGTCGATTTTTTATTGGGACATTTACTTGAAACGTGGCCATATTTGTTGCAGCTAAAACACTTCGTTCCCTTGGACTTATCTGGACAGTCCTTAGATCTGTGACCTCTATTTCCACAATTAAAACAAGTAATGTTGTTCTCTCTTTTCCTGTCATTCTTCTCTCTTTTCTCCTTTTTAACGATGTCCTCGTTTTTCTTAGATCCTTCTTTATTTGCTCTAAAGCCTTGAGCTTGCCCAGTAGTCTCCTTGCCGTGTATCCTCTCATACAGTTTAATTTTCTCCTTAAAGTCTGCAAAATCTTTTGCTCCATATAGCACTAGTTTATTGAATGATTCGTCTTATATTCCATCAATTATGTATTCTATAACAACTTCTTGTTCTAAGTAAGCTCTATTAGCTATTTCTCTCATTTTAATCATGTATTCTTGTACAGTCTCATCAGATTTTTTTCGTCTCGTCATCAACATCTTATGTATCTGTGCACTATTTACATGTACTCCGAATTCTTCGATTAAACATCTCTTCAAATCAGGCCAACTTCTGATGCCTTTTTCTGACTGCACAAACAGTTTGGCAAGTCCTTTTAAACATTTTTTTGCGTAGATTAATTTTTGTAAGTCGTTCCATGCTGTTATCTCAGCTACTTCTTCAAACTCGATAATCCACGTGCGAATAGGATATTCATCTTTTCCATTAAATAATCTTATGCTGTCTTCCACGTCTCTAAAACTTAATGCAAATGATTAGTCTTGTACCAGTCGCTCCATTATTCGCGGATCTCATTTCAGCGTTATTGCTTGCGCTATAGCTTATTTCTCCAATTTCTTCATATACGTGAATATCTTCGTCATATCGTCTGTCTTCGTATCTTCGTCTTTCTTCGTCATTACTTCGTTCATATCTACGTCTTTCATCACATATTTGTCGTCTTTCGTCATAATTTCGCCCTTCGCGTCTTCGTCTAAGCTCGTCGTTTCTTCTTTCACGTCTTCGTCTTTCTTCTTCTTCAAGTCTTTCATCGTCTTTTGCGCGTCTTTCATCGTCTTTTCGTCTTTCTTCTTCCAATCGTCGTTTCTCTTTTTCTCGTCTTTCATCATTTTCCCGTCTTTCGTCTTCCAATCGTCGTTTTTCTTTTTCTCGTCTTTCATCATTTTCCCGTCTTTCGTCTTCCAATCGTCGTTTTTCTTCTTGCATTCGTCTTTTTTGTCTTCCAGTTGTCTTTTTTCTTCCTTTCGTCTTTCGTCGTCTATATCTGATACGTCATCCTCCTCTTCGTCATCTTCAGTTTCGTCGTCGTTAATGAAGGTATTCAAAAAGGAACAAATGCGAACAACCACGTCATGCTTCTCATTTTTATAATTTAAATCAAGAATTTGGCATATCGCAATTAAATCAGGAAGATCAAATTTTTCACTTACATCGTTACATTTACTCAAAAATTGTTCGGAAGTGTCGTCGAGCCGAAAACCAGGAAAAGCACGTAATGCAAACAGGAAATGTAATGCAAAATTTTAACAACTCTCAACTTAGCGTGAGTAATATTATAGCCAATATTACGAATAGAACCTAAAGTTGCCATAATAAAATATTTTCAAAAAATATTCAACAATATCAAAAGAAATATTTATAACTACGTAAAAAACTAAAGCATGCAAAAATTAAACCTTTTCAAAAAATGAAATAACCTTAGTAATGCATATTTGTGCTATAAAACCTACAAAAATTAACGTTTTCCTAATCTTAAAACGAAAATATATCGTCAACAAAAAATATACGAGAATGTTTTTATAATGGACACGAAATTAAATCAAGATCAATTAATCGTTCATTCATAAAAAAAACTTTTTCTTAAAACGTGTTTTCAAAGTTCATCTGAATTTTCTGTTGCATCAGCACATCAACAAAAGGGAAATGTCATTGAAAACATAACGTTCAATCTTCTTATCGTCTTAGTCTCTTGGCAGCGCCGGTTTAACCAGGGGTCTTTTGGGTGCTGTAGCACCGGGCGGTTGAAGGTTCTAGGGCGGTACGCGCGAAGCGCGTGCTGTTCCGAAATTATATGATTATGGTAAAATAAAGTTTGCATACAAATCCACATGATATAATAATAAAAATTTTTCTGTTTTATCATTAACTTGAAAACTTAACAATAATTTATAAATAAATTATTATTATTAACGTCGACGTACCTATATTTATGGTTTATGCACTGTGTTCAGTTTATGTTATCTAAATGTCAGATAACGTACAAACATGCCGCGCGCCGTAAAATTATATCATTCTACAGCGTTTAAGAATATAATTAGACCAGTAAGAATCTGTTTTTAGGTGGATGTGAGAGGTGGCATTCAAATTTTTGCGGATAAAGTTAGGTGATAACTTCGTTAATAATAATTAATTTATGCTCCTTCTCAAGTATACCCCGAACATTAATAAAAAGATAAAATATTTAAAAATTTCAAAATATTTCGTTTTTTTTCTACTTTTTTTGATTATAACTTAAAAACTATTCATTTTAGAACAAAGTCCTATAGGAATAAAACAAAGATAATTAAATTTTCTATCAGACGCGATTTGTTAAAAATGTCTTAATTTATCACCGTTGCTTCAAAATAGCAATAAATATAAAATTAGGGGGAAAAACAAGCCTGTCCTTATTCAATTATTTTCCATCACTTAGGTTACACTTGGAACCTTCCTAATTCGCTTAGAAATTTTTTTTAATGTGCTAAAACCGTACACCAAATTTCATTAAAATTAACTTACTAGATTTTGCATAATAATTTTGCAATCTAAACTTTTTTTAAAAAATTAAATTTTTTTAAAATATTGCACAACAAAAACTAGAACATACAAAGATTTTTCAATTTTTTTACATATAAAGAAGTACTCCACCTAGGTATCTAATGCACTTTACAGAATTGAAATCGGATTATTGAAGCAGCCTCAGCAATGTTTTAAAGTTATAAACAATTTTTTGGCTTATAAACAAATTAGTGCTGTGTCCAGGAGGGGGTGCTACGGGCTCCTTTATTTAGATGGACTTACCCAAGTTTTTTTATGTATTTTGACCCGTAGAACACGAATTTTTTGGGTAACAGTTAATCCGGATGTCGATAAGATTGTTATAAACAAAGAACTTAAGGAATTACATAAAATCGATTTTTCGCAACATAAAACATTTTTTTATATTTCTTGGGTAATTCTAAGCAAAAATGTTCTTACAAGTTTTTTAGTAGGATGCATAGTTTTCGAGATAAACGCGGTGGAACTTTCAAAAAATCGAGAAATTGCAATTTTTGAACGCGAATAACGTTTGATTAAAAAATAAAATAGCAATTCTGCTGACAGCAATTGAAAGTTTAAGTCAAATTATACCGGTTTTAATTATTAATTGAAATAAAGTTAAGAAATATTTTTGAGCCTGGGCGTGGCATCCGTATCAGCACCGGGCGGCAGACTGTGTTAAACCGGCACTGTCTCTTGGTAGAATGTTGCAAAAAAAAAACTCTTACCTTGCAAATCGTCTCTATTAGTTTAACTCGTTATTACCATTTCATCGGCTTGAGTTCGTCATTGTGTTTTCATTCAAAACATATCAGCATTCAAAACAATATCGGCACGGCAATATGCGGCTAAACGTCAGCGTCAGTCGATCTCACGTTCAATCCATATCTCTGATTATCCTTATTATATCTGTCTTCTATCTGCTATCCCGGACGAGTCCCCAAAATGTAGGCTTTTATCTTCTGATTGTCTAGGGTTGATTATTTGGCCACAGGTCGATTTTAGGATACAACAAATACTTTATTGTAGAACTCGTAATTACAAGGATTAATGTAACAACTAATGTAAACGGTAATTAACACTGAACATCTAAAACGGCTTTATATCAAAAATATGCTATCTTATTTCGTCGTTCGTCTTTATTCTGATGAAAAAAGGCCGTCTGTCCCCTATCATCAGCGTCTTAATGTCAACTCGACTTTTCTCTGACTTTTTGACTACTCTCTATTCGGTAGGGATACACCGGTCACGGATTAATAAAGAAACAAACGAATCGGCAGGTCGATTGTAATATTTTAGGTATACCAGTAACATAAGCGTAGATCTCGGGTGCGTAGAGGGCCAATATCTATTTAATTATTGAATTTTTAGTAATTTTTTGATTAAAATTTAATAAACAGGATAATTTAAGGAAAAATAATAAGATAAATAATAAAATACAATGCACCCTTGTTAGAAATACCTTTCTTAGCAAAAACTTAATACTAACTTAGGAGTAAGATTATGCAAAACACCTGACTAGAACATTTTCCCGAGCAGATGCGAAGAGACTTCCTTGACTAAAAGAACAATTAGGATTTACCCGCAAGTAATATTTTAAATACGAAAAAATATATAGATTAGTGCCGATTCGATATGCGGTCTACCATCCAATATGCGGTCTACCGCAGAGTAACTAATTCGTTATGTGGTCTATCACAGAGTAGTTATTTCGATATGCGGCCACCACTAAATAATGTTAATGCATTCAGTAAATTTTGCAACTACTCGTATATACAGTATGGTGCAAATGAAAGGAATAAATTCTTTATTTCGTAAACCGATGACATTAGGGAAAATCCCGAAACAGGTCGATTTTTGTTTTTAAATTATGATATTTTGAATGAAGTAAAAGACAGACGTACTCTCAATCATTTATTGTAACTTCCGACGACCGGTTTCGCTCTCTAAAGTATGCAGAGCATCTTCAGGTCAACGGTTACAAGTAACTAAATGATTCGGTTACAAGGAGGTACTACCTCAGTATTCATTAACATGATATATCTGCTTAAGTTATGCTAACGGGATATGGTGGAATAGACGGAGAATGTTGCAAAGGTAAACAAGTTTATGGAATTTGGGAATTTTTGAGGGTGAAGAGATAGTTGGTGAAAGACAACCAACAAATCTGTACCGGTTTTAAAGATTTTTATTTCTATTTATTAAAAGATTTTTGTTTTTATTTATATTTATTAAAGACTTCTATTTATTAGTGTATGTATTAGTGTAAGACTAACAACGTTTGGATCAAAACGGGTCGATATCTAATATGTATGTTAGATGTGGACGTGCAGCTGTAACCTAAATTGTTAAAGTCAATTCTCCTTGATGTTTTAATGAGAGGAGTAGTGGTCGTAAAAAGAATGAAAAATCGGAAAGCTTAAAAATTGTAGCTAAAAGGGTATATTAGCAGTCATATAGTAATAACAGTAATAAATGTGAATTGATAGACAACAATGTAGGTACATGAAATTGAGATATAAATTAAAGGGTGAGAATTAAAGTAGAAAAGAAAAGAAAGGAAGGGATTAAAATTCAGTTGAAAGTAATTGATTGTAAATTGAGACTATGTATTATTGATATAAGCAGTGAAGAAACATTAATAAACTATTGAAACAGATAAAAGAAAGGAATAGTAATAAAATATATTTTGGGGGTATACCTACATTGTGCTTTAAAATCTGTCAATAAACCCATTCAACATATGATATTTTGGCATATATATCATACTAGTGTCGTCATCCATCTGGGGGTGATGACGTAATCGATGATTTTTTTAAATGAGAATAGGGGTCGAGTGCTAGCTCATTTGAAAGGTCATTAAATTCACTATTTAGGCATATAAACATTTACACAATTATTTGTACAGGGCGTGCAAAAAAATTTTTAATGAAATTATTTGACAAAAAAGAAGAATGTATGTAGTTTATTTAATTCAAAATACATTTTACTGTTGCCCAGAAACAGAAAAAATGTTTATTTCAAAAATAAACATTGCTTTTCGATTAAATTCAATGTTCAAGCCAGCTCCCGCCAGCCACCTGTTTCTTAGGAAGTTTGAACATTTAATTTAAGCGAAAAACAATGTTTATTTGTGATATAAACATTTTTTTACTGATTTCTAACAGCAATAAAATGTATTTTAAATTAAATAAATTATATAGATTCTTCTTTTTTTGTCAAATAATTTAAATTAAAAAAATTTTTTTGGGCGCCCTGTATAAACAATTATGTAAATGTTTATATTAATAAATAGAGAATTGAATGATCTTCCAAATGAGCTAGCACACGACCCCTATTCTCATTTAAAAAAATCATCGATTACTTCATCACGCCCATATGGATGACGTTACTAGTATGACATTTATGGCAAAATATCATAATTTAAAAATAAAAATCGACCTGTTTCAGGATTTTTCCTTAAAGTCGCCGGTTTACGAAATAACGAATTTATTCCTTTCATTTGCACCATACTGTATAGTATCAAAATAAAGCTCATTTTTTGACCTAGGTATTTTAATTACGGTACTGTCTTGGCATTTTAATTATTCAAGTGAAAGTACTTAATTACCCAAATAGGTGCAAAACCAAATTAGAGAAAGTATGACAAACTAATGCAATTTTAATAGGTAATTTAACTAAATGGGTCGACAAACAAATCAGGAATGCTATAAGAAACTATAAGGACATTTGTTATCTTCCAGTTGAATTTATTCTGTCGAATTGGTAACGCCTTATATTGTTAATTTTGTGAGAATCTGTTCGTGCTGTTTAACCGAAAATGCCAAGACGTGTTTTAGATGTAGATACTCTAATTTGTAACCTACATAAGTACTTTATTGCGGAAAAAACAATGGTGGTCCTTTAAAATCGGTAACGTCTGTACAACAACGCGTGTGCGATGCTTTAGAAATTAGCGAATCAAAATTAAGATCTACAATTAAAAACGAGAATAGTGAAGTGCCGGAAAACGATCACCACCATACTCGCCTGTTATTAAAAACGAACAATATGTTAGAAGGACGAAAATTTCAAATTCGTAATATCATATATCAAATGCGTGCAAATAAGGAACATGTGACTTTAGGTACAATTTTACTTAAGTTAAAAGAGAGGAAATTTGGTGACATCGGCAGAACAAGTTTATGGCAAGTCCTACATAACATAGGATTCAAATTTAAAAAAGAGGATAACAGAAAAGCGCTTTGTGAAAGAAGTTCTGTTGTACACAAGAGAATTGAGTTTCTGAGAAAATAAATATAACATATTTAAAGAAGAAGGGTCAACTTTTGTATATTTAGACGAAACATGGATATTTTCTAAGGGTGCTACCAAGAGAATATGGCAAGATGACAACATAAAATCGATCAAGCATGCTAGTGGAGAAGGGAAGCGACATATAATTCTGCACGCGGGAGGGAAGACAGGCTTTATAGAAGGTGCTGATTTAATATTTTCGTCTACATCAAAAAACAGTGACTATCGTGACAATATGAACACGGAAATGTTTGTGAAATGGTTGCGTGAAAAACTTCTTCCCGGATTAAGTGAGCCCAGCGTAATTATTTTAGACAATGCGCCTTATCATTCAGAAATACTAAACAAAAGTCCAACAAATTCGTGGAATGTAGATAAGATTAAAGAATGGCTAACAAATGAACGCATATCTATTCCACAGCATATATTAAAGTCTGAGTTGTTACGTTTGGCAAAAGAACATGCAAAACCAAAAATCTTTGTGGTGGATCAGGTTACTGAAAGTTACGGGCATCAAGTTTTACGTCTTCCACCATACCACTGCCAGTTTAATCCCATCGAATATATATGGGGAATAGCAAAATAATATTACGACAACCATATTGGGCCTAATGGGTATACAGACGAAGCGGTTTGGGAAACTTGGCGAGAAGCACTTTCAATTGCAACTCCAGAAGTATGGCGGAACTGTATATACAAGTGCGAAAAATTAATTGAGGATTGGTGGATTCGTGAAAATAAAATTAACGAAATAAGCCCAATCATAATAACAATTAACGGTGACGACAGCGATGATGATGACAGCGATGGCGATGATAGTGTGAACAATAACGACTAAATCATTTTAGTAAAAAAAATTGGTACGTATATTGACTTAATAATATTTAGCATTTTACTTAAATATTTGATGTTTACATAATGCCCTGCTGTAGGATTTCCGGATCCTTTTCAAGGCGTGATTTGTTTGAAATCGAAACTATTTGTAGATATTGTAGGTACATACGTAATATTATAATATTGTTTTTAATAATTTTTATTTTCGGGAAAAATACCCCATTATACATATAAACTATAAAATATACATGACTAACATAGAAAACATGCGATCTGATAAAAGAATAAAACAAGCTCAAATTAGTTTACAATGTCATATAAACGCTTTTTACACGCGTCAATTGACTTTAATTTAAAAACATCCAACGTCAATATATCACTTAAATTGATTGTGACTTTATAGAAAACCATTTTAGAAATTAAATTAAGACATCAACAATACAGCAACGTTTAGCCTTCTACCTTTTATAAGTTATAATTTGTTTTATTTTTATTATATTGATATTCATGCAACAATTAATATTAGGTATATTGATTTTTGGCTACGGATAATGAACTGTTATAAAGAATCACGAAATTATGTCGTTTAGGCTTCTGAGGCTATACAAACACCTAAAATTTAAAATTATTTGATTTATATAAGAACCTCCTCAAATAAAAAATTACTGCGCCCATGTGTAAATAGTTAAACTACAGCGGACCAGTAAATTCGTTCATTTCTTTCTTAATCCATGACCGGTGTAAGTCTACCGAATAGACTTTACTGTCACTTGGCCATGATATGTTGAACCTATAGATCTATCGCGTTTTTTTTTATTATTAGGGAAATGCCACTTAACTGGCTTTCGGCTCGCGTTTATGATAAAATTAAATAACTTAAACGAATGTAATCCTACAATAATTATTTATAATTTTCAAAGCACATTTCTGTAATCGAAAGACTAAGTTTTCAATCTAATAGCACATAAAACAACACTAAAAATGTTGCTCCACATCCTACCAGATTGAAAACAATGGGAACATTCTCTGGTTACACCTCCCGAGGCTTTTAAAATTTGCAAGCCATAACGGATGTGCTGAGACTAAGGAAGATGAGGGAATTTTACCATTTATAATTCACGTCCCATCTGCTCAGCGCGGTTAACTTCCAACGAGAATGGTTCCCTTCGTACTCCAATCAGAATAACCATGTTAATCAAAAATGAATAACCATTTTCAATTTCGTTGCAACACGAAACTACTTTTAGTGTTGTTTTATGTGCTATTAGATTGAAAACTTAGTCTTTTGCTAGCAGTTGCCGCTAGGGCATCCATGCAATTTCGTTCGTTGCAATTCGTGACTGTACGCCGGGGTTTGTCCTGGTTGGGTCAGAGAGAGCAGCATATGTGCCACCTGATGAGAGACTAATAAGTTTCGAAACCGGTAGAGGTGCTTGCAGCACCCTCTGATTGAACTAGAATATGATGCGGCTGTAGTTTCGTGTTGCAACGAAATTGAAAATGGTTATTCATTTTTGATATCCGTAATCATTATGTTAAACATGTGAAAACAAGTTAAATGTACAATATACTCGTAATATATTGCGAGGCAAAGTTAAGATTATAGAAAATTATGCTCATTTTCATAGTTGATTTTTTCGTGAACAGATTAACGGCTTCCTCTAATTTTGTTTTTATTATTTTAGGGTTTTCTTTAGTATTTACACACTTGCATCAAGGTTTACTCAAAATCCTTTTTTATACTTATACCGGGTGGAAGAAAAAATTTTTGAAGTTATACTTCTTTACGCGCGATATGAGGGTGAATTTTTATATGTTAAAACCTACGATCCCGGCGCAT
This sequence comes from Diabrotica virgifera virgifera, assembly GCF_917563875.1. Lineage (NCBI taxonomy): Eukaryota > Metazoa > Arthropoda > Insecta > Coleoptera > Chrysomelidae > Diabrotica > Diabrotica virgifera. Next base: position 107,599,452 of record NC_065444.1, read on the forward strand.
GCGCATTATAACTTTGTTCTGATTGGATGTTCAAATGACATGTCAAAAATTATCCAATATGGCAGCTGTAGCGCAGCTGTGGTTTGGACGGTTGACGGTTTGGTTATGTATGGTTGTTGCGTTTTAAAATTTGTGGGAAGAGAAACAACAAAGGTTAGTTAATAGTTATACTGCCTTTTTAAATAGTTTTCATATTATATTTTTGAAGTTATACTTCAAAATGTTTTAATTTATGTATGTATCAGTCCAGAAAAGGTGTGGAAAGAATATATTAGTGTTTTTAAATATATTTTTCTACAAACGTGTTAAAAATGCAATTTTTAGGACTTCATAGGAGCGTTAAAAATGCTACTTTAAGGCACTAGTGCTTTAAAAATTTTAAAGTACTGCAGTTAAAAGTGAATTGTCGAATTGTGAAACGTCAAAATATTTATATTTCATTTATTAAGATTAATATTAATAATACAACTTGCGCAATTTGAAAAAGGTGGTTTAAAAGGTTTTTTATTATAATTTTGTTTCTTTGGATTTGTCTTCCTTGGGCGTAAAATAGTAAAACATCTATTTTTATATTTCACTTGTCACCGTGATGTATAATTATGTATATCTGAAAGGTAACTAGCATGCGGCTTGATGGCCTTGTTGGTAGAGCATTGGACCAGAGATCAAAAAATCGCGAGATTGCGGGTTCAAATCCCGGACGATTCATACTTTTTTCTTTTTTTTTTTTAATATTTGGCATTGTTAAGTTTTGGTTCATTTTTGGTAATTATTGTTAATTTTTTGTATTGTAACTGTTAAGTAGGTATATTTATTTCGTTGAAATTATATTATAATAGAAGTATAACTTCTTACGTGCGTACAAAGTACACACACATTCTTTTTTTTTCTTATGCTAAGTTTGAGGCACCCTGTAGGGAGAACGAGGCACAAATGTGAGTATTCATCGAAATCGTATGGTAGTCTTATGTTTTGTGAACATTTTGTTTTTTGAATCTCCCTGATATCTTTAGAAACAAAAAAAAATAATAGGTGGTTTTACTCCTTTACATGTATTTTAACGGAAATAAAACTAAATTAACAATAAAAAATAACAGTTAACAAAAATTTAAAAATAGAATGGGGGGCGTTCAAGTATTACGTAACGCGATTTTTGACCTCCCTCCCCCTATGTAACGCACCGTAATGGACCATTCAACTATTACGTAATGCAATTTTTGAATATTTTTGACCACCTCCCCCCAACCTGCGTTACGTAATACTTGAACGGCCCCATGGCACATTACGTTATGTGCCCCATGGCACATAACTTCTTATCGACACCTATAAGAATTATTTGTCGACCAGGTAAGCGGTATGCACTGCGCAACATAAGAGACAAGATGGTTTAATGAAGACTCTGATGTTTTGGGGTGGAATTACCTTGAGAGTAAGTACGGATTTGGTGTCTATACATTTTTTTCTTTTAACACTCGCACTATGTATAGGAAATAATTTCATCTTATCTACGTCGCACGCCGTCTGTTAAAACACATTAAAGAGTAAAACCGTCTAGTTTCTTTGATATTAAAGATATCGGAGAAATTATAAAAAAAAATTCATAAAATATGAGACTACAGCATACTATTGATGGATATGTTACCGGCCAAACCCGACTTCAGGACTTTGGCCTAGGCCAAACTAGTTTGTCCTGAACGCGTTAGAATAAACTAGTTTGGCCTAGTCCAAAATAGTTTTTCCTAAACGCGATAGGATAAACAAGTTTGGCCTAGGCCAAACTAGTTTATCCTGATATTATTACGAACACTGCAGGAAATATACGAAAATAGGTAATACAAACAATCATATTCTAAAAAATAATCAGTGTTTTTTATAAAAGCAATAATTATGCCTCAATTATAAAAATTACTATTTTTCCGTGGAGTGTTTTGGTGACACTTAGAATTATTGCGGATTATCATTGCCTTCTTGCTCTTGCAGCTGTTTCTGAAACAGTTTTGTTGCAGTTACACTTCACAAAATCTTATTCTGATCCAACTGAACCTGTCGGAGCTTAGTGATATTTCAGAGCCTTAGTTTACTTATCTACTACTATCTACTACCTATAAAAAAGTTTGATGACAAATGTCGAATCCTTATCTGAAAACAAATTAAAAATCTTTTAGAGACAATAATACCCCAAAAATTTAGATAAATTATCTCTAAAATATCACTAAGAGTTGCAGCTACGAGAGATTCAGTTGGACCGGACAAGGTTTTGTCAAATGCAGCTGGAACAAAAACTGTTGCACAAACAGATGCAAGTGCAAGAAGGCAATGATACTCCGCAATTCGAAGTGTCATAAAAACACTCCATGGAAAAATAAATAATAATTTTTATAATTGAGGTATATTTATTGCTTTTATAAAAACACTGATTATTTTTTATAATATGATTGTTGTATTACCAATTATTCATTAGTTTTAATGACGAATCATTATTATCGTTTTAATAAAAATTATTATTTTCCAATTACGGAGTATTTTTTTCAGTTTATCTGTTATTTTAATTTTGCAGGTACACTACAATGTTTATACTAATCCGTACTAGTAGTGGGTCTAGCAGTGTCCTTATTAACATCAGGATAAACTAGTTTGGCCTAGGCCAAACTAGTTTGTCCTGAAATCGGGTTTGGCCGGTAACAGATACACACCTTTTTACCTTTTCCTACCTACAGGGTGTCTCAAACTTTTATTTCGGTTAAAACACATGGTAAACTACAAAACCGTCTATTTTTTTTTTGTTTTTAAAGATATCAGGGAGATTTAGAAAACAAAATGTTCACAAAACATAAGACTATCGTAAGGATCCGATGTATACTCACATTTGTATCTCTTCCTCCCTACAGGGTGTCTCAAACTTAACACAAGAAAACATTTCTTTTCTTCGACCCAGTATAATTACAAAAAATTAATTTGAGTAAACTTTTGCAAAACTATATAAACACTAAAGAAAAATGTAAAATAATAAAAAAAAATTAGCGGCATCCATTAATATGTTCACGAGAAAATCAAATATGAAAATGAGGCATGATTTTCTATATCCTTAACTTATGTCTCGCAGTGTAGAGTATGTAAATCAGAGAAGTATTTTGTTTTTTTTTTGGTTTTTTGGCATTGGGAAAAACCCGTTTGACCACAAAAATTTATAACGTTTGAAAATCTATACATATAAATACAGTAAATGAATACAATTTGGTACAAATACAATTTTTACAAATCTCTACATATGTATATGTAAATACAGTAAAAAGTATTTTGTAATTTTCTTGAAACTTTAAATACTCAAGGGAATTAGCGTAAGAAGCTTATTTTCAAGTAATTCTCCAACTTGTTATTTTTGCAATAAAGATCACAACTATTTACAATTGCAAATCCTTTATCACCTTAAGTCCAAACAGACTAGCTGAAGTTAAAAAATTGAAACTCTGTATCAATTGTTTACTGCGCTGCAGAAAATGTGACAAAAGTAATATAGTCTATTACATTTTGGTATCAATAATCAAGGTAACACTAGTAACTCATCGAGAAGAAATATATCCGGAAGATAATCAAAATTTCAATTCTCTCCTGAAATTAGCGCAAACTGTTTAATTGCAGGTAATAATTGCTCGAGCATTTTGTTTTGTTAATTCCCTTGGTAGATATATCTGATAGTACGGTAATGTACTTTCTTGTCATATACAGTCCGTCCAATACACTTACCGTTGCACGTCATCCGCGTCATAGCCCCTGACGTCACATGATACCAACACGAAATATTTAGGCGGTAGGTCTGTTCCTTTTTAGAATCATTTAGCGTAGAAATAATATTGGAAGATTCTATTTATGTAAATTTAAAGAAACATACCCTAACTTGTTTCATTTAATTTGTATAAGTGGAATATAAAGCGTTTTTATAAAGCACACTTATTCGGATTACACTCTAACTGCGATCGAACAGAGGTAACATTTTGGCATAAATTGGTAACATTTATTTGACAGTTGCGGTGATGACACTTCGTTTGTTTTTATTTTTATTATAAGTATTTGTTTTATAATATTTACTGTTTTTATTATTTACTTTAACGTAAGATTATAACTTAATTCTTGTTTTCTATTTCTAAAGTTTCATTTATTTACATTGGATATTAATTTGTTTTGTTGTATAATCAACTTCCGCAAACATTATGTGATATATTTGATTTAAAATGAATTCAAGAATTTTTTGTAATTGGGCAACAATGTTAACTTAGATCTCTGACGTAGATAATGACGTACAACGGTAAGTATATTGGACGGACTATTACTTGATAGAGGTAGCGAGTCAATGTTTATCTCTGAAGACATGTGTAAAAAAGTTAAATTTAAATACAACACCAATGCAATATTCTATTACATCATCATCAGTGGCGTCACAGCTCTTTATGAGCCAAAGCCTTCTTCAGAACAATCTGGCTGTCTCTGTTCTCTAAATCCAATAGATTTTAAATCATTGTCTAAGTTGTCTTGGTACTTAAGTCTCGGCCTTCTTCTTGCTCGTTGTCCTACCAGCCCTCTTCGGTCAAAAACTTTTCTAACAATGGCATCTTCCTCTCACCTGATTACATGCCCTATCAATCTAAGGCGTGCTACCTTAATGAATTTTACAACGTCAAGTTCACCAAGACTTCTATACAACTCAAAGTTCTAACGCCTGTGCCACAAACCTTGTTCTTTTATCCCTCCATATATTCTTCTTAAGGCGCATTTAAATCAAACGAACACGAACGAGGGAACGAATTCGTAGGTGTTCGCTTGGTCATTCGTTCGCTACAAAGTAGGACCATTTACATTGAAGCGAACGTTCGCATTCGTTGATGATCGGGAGTGCATATTGACTGCAGATGTATTTAAGATGGGTCAGTCACACATTGTGTTTAAGTTTATTGTCGTGTTTCTTGCTGGGTAAATTTAATACAATAATAGCTTATAAAATGCAATGTGTGTTCTGTAAGGAAAAAAATATGTCATATTCATAAATATAAGTATAAATTTTGATACGACTTCAATAATTTCATTTTGTCCTGTCTCTATTCTATAATTGAAATGAATGTCGACTCGATTCAAGTTTTCTGTTAACCCAGATATGAAAATATCAAAAGGCACCGCTAGGAAAATATTCCAAAAAGCGATTCAGAGAACCTATAAGAAACGAGTCTTTGTACTCTCATACAGAGTATGGCATTAGTAAAAATAGAAAAATAGACGGTCTCGTTTTGATTTAAATCTGTCTCCTGTCATCCCCCGATAGCGCTATTTCTGGGTCTACCTGTTGTCAAGGAGGCTATGCAAGAAGACAAATTTACATCAAAACTTCCGTAGTTCTCGGTACACAATAAAACTATTTATACCGGAGTAAGGTTAGAACGCCCTATAACGGGGAATAAGCGAAATGAATGTCGACTCGATTCAAGTTTTCTGTTAACCCAAATATGAAAATATCAAAGGCACCGCTAGGAAAATATTCCAAAATGCGATTCAGAGAAGCTATAAGAAACGAGTCTTTGTACTCTCATACAGAGTATGGCATTAGTAAAAATAGAAAAATAGGCGGTTTCGTTTTGATTTAAATCTGTCTCCTGCCATCCCCCGATAGCGCTATTTCTAGGTCTACCTGTTGTCAAGGAGGCTATGCAAGAAGACAAAGGGTACCCCCCGTTAAGATAGGCAAAATGCCCTCACTCCCAGAATTCAATTTTTTTAATTTTTTTTACGTTCTATGCAATTAAAAAATGAGATAACGCGGATTTTTAGTTTGCCACCCCCTTACCCCTCCCCCCACAGCCATAAAAGTAGATTTTTAGATTTAATTTTTTTTAGTTGGGTTGCAATTGATTTAAAAATTTAAAAAAATTCACACATATATCTGAGACATCTACAAAACATGTCCATTTTTTATGGACCTGTAGGTCGAGTGTACATAACCTCAAAATTTTTTTAACTTTTTTAAAGCTTATAACTTTTTCTTGGAGGGGGCTGCAGGTACAATTTTTTTTGCATTTTGTGTATTTTATCAAAAGCTATCTCCATGATTTTTTTTATATTTTTCCGTCACCTGTGTCATCTTGAAAAATCCGGAAAACTGTTTATTTAGGGGGTTTTGGGGATTTTCTCCATTTTATAGACTGCAATATAGATCAACTCAAAATTTTGTTAATATATTATGCATAATTTGAAATAACTGAGTATTTTAGGACTATCAAAAATTGGGCGAAACACTTTTAAACCCCCCCAAAACCATGTTTTTTTTTAAGTTATATAAGGGTTTTTGCGGGCTTAATGATATTTTTTTAGGTCGATACAACCTTAATACATTTTTTATTTTTTTACGTTATACGTGATTAAAAAATAAGACTCATCGCATTTTTAGCCCACCACTTCCTCTCCCTGCCCCCACAAAAACGTCAATTATTTTATTTTTTATTTAGTTTAAGTTTTGTAAGGGTTTTTGCGGGTCTAATCATATTTTTTGAGGTCGATACAGCCTGAATATTTTTTTTACGTTCTATGTGATTAAAAAATTAGACCTCACCGCAATTTTAGCCCACTTCCCCTATTACCCCTCCCCACGGGCGCCCATACAAAAATTTTCAGGGGGGGGGGGCAGACGTGAAGATGTTGCACATTATATTTTGTATACTTCGGATAACCATATATAGTCTACAGCACCCGAAAAGTTAGGGGGGGGGCACGGCCCCCCCCTGCCCATGGGTATGGGCGCCCATGCCCCTCCCCCACAGCCAAAAACGTAAATTTTTCGATTTTATTTTTTTTTAAGTTGGCTTTGCACTTAAATCGCAAATGTTGTTCTAAAGCTATTTCTTTGTGGCATTTTTGTAATTAACCATTCTAAATGGGAAATAAGCCACAATTTAACTAAAAATGATTTTATTTTTCATCTGTAACGCGTTAGAGAGAATTCGATAATCTGTGACGCACTGGAAAAAGGGTTTGGGGCGATCTATATAAATAAGTCAGATTAAATTAAATTATTAGATATTTTTAAGATAAGATTTTTTTACCAAGCAACATTTTTGTTTAATTTATTAATATTTTGTATTTTGACAAAGACGTCCGTGGTGGACGTCGAAACGTTAATAAAATCATTTTTTAATTAAATTGTGGCTTATTTCCCATTTAGAATAGTTAATAATTATTAAATTATAAATTACAAAATGTACATTTTAATATATCATAATTCTTGTAGTTTTGTGAATCAAAACACTTTGTTCTTTGTTCATTAGTTTGTATTTAGTAGGTACCCTAATATTACCTTACATTATACATATTCTAATTATTCAAACATGTGCGTGTACCATCTACATAACCTATATGTATCTCTACCTATAATGTCATGTTGCTTCACGTTTACTGCCACATAAAACACCATAAAAAGAATGAAAAAATATTACAAAAAATATCATTAAGCCGGCAAGAACCCTTATATAACTTAAAAAAAACATGATTTTGTGGGGTTTAATCGTGTTTGGCCCAATTTTTGATAGTCCTAAAATACTCAGTTATTTCAAATTATACATAATCTATTAACAAAACCTTGAGTTGATCTATGTTGCAGTCTATAAAATGGAGAAAATCCCTAAAAACCCCCTAAAAAAACAGTTTTCCGGATTTTTTAAGATGGCGCAGGTGACGGAAAAATCTAAAAAAAAAATGAGAGAGATAGCTTTTGATAAAATACACGAAATGCAAAAAAAATTGGACCTGTAGAACTCCAAGAAAAATTTACGTTTTTGGCTGTGGGGGAGGGGTAATAGGGGAAGTGGGCTAAAATTGCGGTGAGTCCTAATTTTTTAATCACATAGAACGTAAAAAAATAAAAAAAAATATTCAGGCTGTATCGACCTCAAGAAATGTAATTAGACCCGCAAAAACCCTTACAAAACTTTAACTAAATAAAAAAAAATAAAAGAATTGGCGTTTTGTGGGGGCAGGGAGAGGAAGTGGTGGACTAGAAATGCGATGAGTCTTATTTTTTAATCAAATATAACGTAAAAAATGAAAAAAATATTAAGGTTGTATCGATCTCAAAAAATATCATTAAGCCCGCAAAAACCCTTATATAACTTAAAAAACATGGTTTTTGGGGGGTTTAAAAGTGTTTCACCCAATTTTTCATAGTCCTAAAATACTCAGTTATTTCAAATTATGCATAATCTATTAACAAAATTTTTAGTTGATCTATATTGCAGTCTATAAAATGGAGAAAAACCCCAAAAACCCCCTAAATAAAGTTTTCCGGATTTTTCCAGATGGCGCAGATGACGGAAAAATCTAAAAAAAATCAAGGAAATAGCTTTTGATAAAATACACAGAATGCAAAAAAAATTGGACCTGCAGCCCCCTCCAACAAAAAGTTATAAGCTTTAAAATAGTTAAAAAAAATTGAGGTTATGTACACTCGACCTACAGGTCCATAAAAAATGGACATGTTTTGTAGATGTCTCAGATATATGTGTGAATTTTTTTAAATTTTTAAATCAATTGCAACCCAACTAAAAAAAATTAAATCTAAAAATTTACTTTTTTGGCTGTGGGGGGAGGGGGGTGGCAAGCTAAAAATCCGCGTTATCTCATTTTTTAATTGCACAGAACGTAAAAAAATTTAAAAAATTGAATTCTGGGAGTGAGGGCATTTTGCCTATCTTAACGGGGGGTACCCTTTGTCTTCTTGCATAGCCTCCTTGACAACAGGTAGACCTAGAAATAGCGCTATCGGGGGATGGCAGGAGACAGATTTAAATCAAAACGAAACCGCCTATTTTTCTATTTTTATTCTATAATTATTATTTAATTTAAAAAATTTGATTTTAATAATTAAACTAAAATAAAAATTATTTCCAGATACAAAAATAATTTATCCAAACATTTTTTATTTTGTTTAAAATTTTGATAAGTTTTTTTATTAATATTTTATTTAAATCTGGCATTATCAACTAAAGTTTGAGATAAATAAAACGTTCAAAAATGTCTAGCAATTATAAATTCATATTTCTTCTTCTTCTTAAGATGCCGTGCATTTCTGGGTAGGCGTCCACCGTATATTGTCTTGTTTATAAAATATTACTGCTTTTAGCAGCATGGCAAAGCATTTCATAGCCGCGGATTCTTGTCCACTGGCGGTGGCGATTACGCAGCCATCACATCTTTTTCCCAGACCCCTCTTACCCTCCGTTTATTTTATTTTTCCGTCGAGTATGAGTTGCTGAAAAGTGTATCTTTCCCCTCGTAATATGTGCCCCAAGTATGCAGCCTTCTTACTTTTAACATAATTAAAAAGTTCCCTATCCTGTAAACCCGCTCTTGTTAGTACTTAATCATTTCTGACTCTGTCCGTCGATGATATTCTAAGCATTCGACGTAGGCACCACATATCAAACTCTTCAAATTTGTTAATGGAACTGGCCTTTAACGCCCATGCTTCCATTCCGCACAAGAGCACAGGTCAAACATAACATTTTTAGTATATAAATTACTGATAAAATATTTGTATTCATATTTCTAATAATGACAAAAAATTATCTTCTTAAAATAATTTTGAATTCAATATACAGGGTGTAACAAAAATACAGGTCATAAATTAAATCACATATTCTGGGATCAAAAATAGTTTGAATGAACCTAACTTACCTTAGTACAAATATGCACATAAAAAAAGTTACAGCCCTTTGAAGTTACAAAATGAAAATCGATTTTTTCGAATATATCGAAAACTATTGGAGATTTTTTATTGAAAATGGACATGTGGCATTCTTATGGCAGGAACATCTTAAAGAAAAGTTATAGTGAAATTTGTGCACCCCATAAATATTTTATGGGGATTTTGTTCCCTTAAACCCCCCCAAACTTTTGTATACGTCTCAATTAAATTATTACTGTGGTACCATTAGTTAAATTCAATATTATTAAAACATTTTTGCCTCTTAGTATTTTTTTGATAAGGCAGTTTTTATCGAGTTGAGGCTTATTTTTCAATATGTTTACATACAAATTTTATGGGGGTTTTGTTCTTTTAAACCCCCCAAATGTTTGTGTACGTTCCAATTAAAATATTACTGCGGTACCATTAGTTAAACACAGTGTTTTTAAAACTTTTTTGCCTCTTTGTATTTTTTCGACTTCTTTTTATAATATGGTTCAAAATATCCCTAAAAATGTAAATCATAAATAAATGTTCATATTATTACCAAGTCTCCATAATCGTACTTAACCATATACAAATATGTGGTGGATTTGACAAATATTCGAAATATCTCGATAAAAACTGACTTTTCGAAAAAGTACTAAGAGGCAAAAAAGTTTTAAAAACATTGTGTTTAACTAAAGGTACTACAATAATAATTTAATTGGAACGTACACAAAAGTTTGAGGGGGTTTAAAGGAACAAAACCCCCATAAAATTTTTATGGGGTGTCCAAATTTCACTATAATTTTGCTTAAGATGCTACTGCCATAAGAATGCCACATGTCCATTTTTAATAAAAAATCTCCAATAGTTTTCGATACATTCGAAAAAATCGATTTTCATTTTGTAACTTAAAAGGGCTGTAACTTTTTTTTATGCGCACATTTGTACTAAGGTAAGTTAGGTTCAATCGAATTATTTTTGGTCCCAGAATATGTGATTAAATTTATGACCTATATTTTTGTTACACCCTGTATTTAGGTAGGTATGTACCTGTAATGTGCTTCGAACTAATGAACGCAATCTGTATCAGCAGCCAGGTAAACTGTCAAAACATTAGAATGTAACTTTTCATTACTGCCATGTTTATTATAAACATGGCAATAATGAAAAGTCACATTCTAATGTTTTGACAGTTCTCTTCCGTCAAAAATTTTGACCTACGTAATATCGCTTTTGTAGTAAAAATACTATAGCAGGTATTACACGTTGTTTGAGGGCGCATAGAGAATAATATATTAAAAAACCAGCTTTTTTAAAATTTTCGTCTAAATGATGCCAGAAGCTAATTCATTTTTTTAGTTCAGAGATATCACAATATCCATTCCTATAGAAATGTTATTCCAAACATCAGTGTTTCTGTTTATTATTTTATATTGGGACCGTGCAAGTTCGGCAAAGCGACCCCTATTTCTACGCTCTGTACTTTTATTCGCACTTTTAGTTATATTGGCCAATTATATTAGTCCTGGTTACTGGATAATTGTCAAGGCCATAGTCCAAAAAATAGTAAGAAGAAAAAATAAGATTCAGGTTATGTTATGAAAACGTGAACAATTGTATGTAGTAAATAAAATTAGTTATTAAAATGCAGTACTGCACTCAAAATACAATTAATTAAATTTACCTTTATATAATAATTGCATATCATATCAATATTGTGGAGCAATATATAATTTTTCTGCTTCAATGACAGAAGGTATGAAATATACGTCAATTTGACAATTTCAATTGACAATATGAATTATTTAAGATATACAATATTTCTCCGCGACTCGCGCACGGTCGTTTCTCGTTTCCCTTCCAAGTACTTGCACACCGCGAATAGCTTCGATTTCGGGTTTCATAGGCATTCTTCATTTCTACATAACTCAATTAATTGAAGTATTTTTTCATTGGTCCATTCTATGATTCCATATTGCAAAATTATGTTTTCACGACTACACAATAAACAACCCTCTCAAACTAATGTTTGTAAATAAATTAAATCAGTACTTCTAAACGAATTCGTTCGCTGCCGTCTATCCACTGTCCACATTGAACAACGATTTCCTTTGACGATTCGCTAACTTACCGACATCGGTTGGAACATGTGCGAATGCGAACGAATTCGTTCCATCGTGCTCGATTCGCTGTACAAATACAATAAAGTTAACGAACGAATTCGTTCATTCGTTCGTGTTCGCTTTGATTTAAATGCGCCTTTAGGATTTTTCGCTTGAAACGTTTGAGCAGTTCTTGGTCATTCGTTCATAGATATTCTATTACAAGTGTTGACAAAAAACGGGGTTCAAATGGGGTAGTGATGCGCCAAATAAGATGCTGTATCCTGTTAGCATCGCTAGGCTCTCCTACTCAATTCCGACTCTCACATCACGAGGTGGACTCGGAAATAAAAGCAACCCCGGGTAAGATTGTGCTAGCCAACCCCAGTGGAAAGTAGGGTCAAGGCTAACGAGAGCGGGAGAAATGGTCCTCCGAAGATTAGGAAGTTGGGCAAAAGGTTAACGACCTCTTCCCTTAAAAAACTTATTGTTAAAAAGCATAAAGAGGAAAAGCCGGACCGTTTAATTCAAGATGACCTAGCAAACGACAAAAGGATAACGAATAATTGCAGATTAGCGCTTGAAACGTAGGAACCCTTTATTCCCAGGCACCAAACGAAAGCTGATGTAATTAGCTATTCAAGATGAGATGGAATCGTTCAAGGATGTGAGAAGAGACTGCCATATACTATAACGGACATGCCACCTAACACGAGTTTGTCAGTGATTTTATAGTCAGCAAAAAGCAAAGTTATTAGTCCTAAACTTTGATCCCAATAACAACAGAATACATATTATGTTAGCTACATCTTAAAGGAAAATTATATTATTACAGCTTACTTAATGTATTTATTACAAAGGCTTATACTTCAACATACAGAGTGGTTCAAAATTATGGAATAAATTCATTTTTTCGAGAATAGGCCACTTTAGAAAAAAATCCCGAGACAGGTCGATTTTTAATTTTAAATTATGATTTTTTGAGATTTTATATGCCATAATAGTGACGTCATTCGTTTGGGAGTGATGACGTAATTGATGATTTTTTAAAATGGGAATAGGGGTCGTATGGCAGCTCATTTGAAAGGTCATTCAATTCTCTATTCAGTAATATAAATATTAACATCATTATTTATACAACGTGGCCAAAAAATAATTGTTTAATTAAATTAATTGGAGCAAAAAAAGAGTGTATGTAATTTATTTAACTCAAAATACATTTTACTGATGTCAGGAAATATAAAAAAAATGTTCATTTCATAAGGCCACCCTGTATAAATATTGATGTTAATATGTATATTACTGAATAAAGAATTAAATAACATTTCAAATGAGCCACACGACCCCTATTCCCATTTAAAAAAATCATCGATTACGTCATCACACGCAAATCGCTGACGTCACTATTATGGCATATACGTCAAAAAATCATAATTTAAAAATAAAAATCCACCTGTCTCGGGATTTTTCTCTATTTTTCAAAAAAAAAAATGAATTTATTACATATTTAATTTAGAACCTCTCTGTATAAGAAGTTGATATACATAACATAAGTGTATAATGAGTTACATACCCATAAGGCCTGTTTTAAGTTGACTATGGTTCGTACAGTATAAATACTGTTGCACGTCATCCGCGTCATAGCAAGTGACGTCACGCGCTTTAGGTGTGTTCCTATCTGGTCTTTAGGTCTGTTCCCATTTTAATATACATACAGTCGGACCCATGAACGATCCCATCAATCACTTATTTTGTATTTGCTGTCTTTTTCTATAAATAACAAACGTTTGTTATAGAAAAAGACAGCAAATATAAAATAAGTGATTGATGTGATCGTTCATGGGCATTCTTTCATTTTTCCGACTTGTACTTACGTTCATATCACCTCAAAATTTTACTAGTTGTGGTAATTCATTAATTCACTTTAATTATACTTTATTAAACTAAAGTGGATACAACCTGAGATAATTTCCAACAATATTAAATATAATAAAATTTGTTTTAAATAATATTAAATATAATAAATTTTATATTTTTTACATTCTATAATATATATTCTCAAACAATAAAAGAATATTTACAATTTGTTCTACAGATCTCTAATCACAGTTAGGAAAATTTATGTTTTTGCTGATAGCTGAAACAAATACACACTTATTATTAAATAGTCATGCTTTCATACACAAAATGAAGTGAATAAATAAATTAAGGGCGTAGGCGCAAAATTTCGCGCGAATGTGTTTTAAATGCATTTATTTTTTCGAATCCTGAGGAAACTAACTTTTTAAGTATTTTTGAAAATTTTAAACGCCGAATGAAAGATTGCATTATTACAGAGGTCCGAAAGTCTCTGAAAACTTATATAATGTTTATTTTAATTACAAGTTACAAGGGTGAAAAAAAAAAGAGAAAATTTAGTGTGACTTTTAATTTTAAGTATTTCATTCAAAAGAAACTTTTTGGTTATTCTAAGCATAATCTAAGTAATCTTTCACACTGCGTTATGCGTTTAAATTTTTCAAAAATGAAAATGTTTTCTGAAGATTTGAAAAAAGTGAATGCATTTAAAACACATCCGAAATTTTGCGCCTACGCCCTTAAGTACATACATATATACATGTAAACCCTTAAGTACAAATGAAATGCGTACATTATGTTAGTTACAGTTGAGTCCACGATTCTTTACCCGTGCTTTATCATTTAAAGCATACGAAATAAGTCGGAAATCTATTTCACGCAACAGCAAGTGACAGAAAGTGACTACAGCTCCGATCACGGATTATATTATAAAATTTATAATAATAATAGTCTCCCGTTTTATACCGCTCACGTGGCTTTGGGAGTATAGCAGGGTAGTCTGCTATATCTAGGGCCTACGGCATACAAGGAAGGTAACAGGGCCAGTGCTACGCTTCAACCGCCTATTATTACCCCTGGTTTTACTGAAGGTACTCATTTTATTCAGGCTGAGTCGACCTGGGGCCTATAAACATTTTAAAAATATCTAGTTGTTCTTGCCGGCGGTAGGATTTGAACTCCGGACCACCGGCACGCGAGCCAAGCACACTACCGCTTAGCTACGCCGGCCCACTATTATTATAAAAATATGACAATAAAATATTTTCTTTTTGTTATTTTTTCACTTTTATGGAAAGTTAAACAAAACCAATCCTTAACTATGAATGAGGTTAATTTTGTATGTAAATTAATGGCAAAATAAAATACACTTACTATGTACCATAAAATTACAAACTTTAATATAAAATTAGTTGTGAAAACAACAAATTTGTGTAACATAAATAACTTCTAAATGCAAAAACAGGACACAAAAACAGCAAATAAATCCAACGAACTGACAGTGACAAGCAAACAAACTAGAAACGTCACAAATAATTGTTCTTAATATCTGAAATCGTCCCCAGCACGTTTCTGTACCTATCTGTTTTCGATGTACTGAGTCCAGAGCGTTCAGAAAAATAGCATGTGTCTTTACTTAATAACAGGCGGTAGCTGTTTTGTCTTTAGTTTCATGAGTGGAAGACAATGATGCTAGATAAAAAGTATGTGTTTCATCTCGCCAGGTATTAATGACGCACGGGTAAAGAACCCTGGACTCAACTGTATGTTTTATATCATTAGTACATTAGTTACATAGATTGACATAAAATTTGGCATACGCATAGCCAACATGTCAAAGAAAAAAAGTGATATTGTGCCGATGTGTGCTTTTGCCCTGGGTGTGACTTTCAACCCTTCAAAATGCCTAATTCTAAGCAACTTTTATTCTATACAGTTTTTTCACCAAGTCAATACATTAGCATTAGACAATACATATTTCGCAAATAATTCCGTTTTGGTCCGTTTTGATTTGACATAAAAAAATCGGAAAAATCACCCCCTAATTAACAACTTAAATAGAATTAATCGTTACCGCTTCATATCTTGCTTTATTTATGCTGTGTCTATATGATCTGTAAGGTTCATCGATTCAACGTGCTTATTTTTGAAAAAAAAAAAATGGTTTTAAAATAAAATTTTTAATTTTGAAAAAAATTCTCTTTTTCAAAATAACTTGTAAATTATTAGTACATAATAGCAAAAATCTCAAGAAGTAATAAAATGTATGTTTTGCTTTTCTGAATATTTTGGACTTCTTGTTTTCCTGTTAAACAAAACTCGGTTATGCTATGGCTGTTCAAAGTTTGCATACACTCGGGATTAGTGACTCGTTCAAGCCATTTTAACTACAGCCTTTTCAAAAATAAGCACTTTGAACCGCTGAGACTTACAGATCGTATAAAGAATAAATAAGCAAAGTAACTTGTGAAGCAGTAACGATTAATTTTATTTGATATGCTAATTAGGGGGTGCTTTTCGCGATTCTTTTTACCAAAAAATAAAAGGTACCAACAATATTTTGAGCATAACTCACTTATTTTTAAGGTTAGAAGTTTTTTTAAAAAACAAAAATAAACCCTTTTTAAACACTTTAAAAAAGTTGAAATGAGTGTTCCCCGAAAAGTGTTCCGTTTTTTGTTATTTCTCGATGAAATATACGATTTGGAATTTGACGAATAAGAACACACTTTTCATTAGCTACAACTTTGCTTGGACTAGATCTACAGACTTAATATATGCACCATTTTTTTCATTTTTTTATAAACTATATTTTTATTAAGAATGTTTTTTTCGACAAAATACTTCTACAAAACCGTCTAAAAACGTGGTTATTTTCTTTAAAAATGAACAAATTCACTCGCAAATAAATCGAAAAGTATTAACTTGGTGAAAAAACTCTATAGAACAAAAGTTGCTTAGAATTAGTCAGTTTGTCAAATATAGAACTTATTTTGGACATATAATTTTTCACCCCCGAGAAGGGGTGAAACTCACCCCCAGGACAAAAGCACACATCGGCACAATATCACTTTTTTTCTTTGACTTATTAGCTATGTGTATGCCAAATTTCATGTCAATTCAGGCGGTTCTTTAAAATTTAGAGGTTTTGCAATATTTTATGGTTAAAGAACGTACTACACTGAGTTTAGGCGGAAAATACTGGAACCAGTTCATGTTTAATTTTAAATTTATATTCTGTGAGATTTTTTCTTTTAGTCTTAGTCACGTCATCTATATGAATTTGATCTGACAGCAAGCAGTTATGTATCACCCATCATGCAATAGTTATTATAACATGAACAGGCCTAACTGGCATTTTGATGACAAAATTCTTATAGGTACAGGGTGTTTCAGAAAAAGTTAACACTGTCTCTAGGACAGATAAAAAACTGAAAAATAAGGAGTTTGCTTAGTAAAAATGTTTTGTAACGCCACCCATTTTCAAGATATAGGGCGTTGAAGAAAAACAAATTTTATACATTTTTTACGATTTTGCCGAAACTACTGGCAACATTGTAATGAAATTTGGTGCGTTTTTAGAGGTAGTTGTTGTGCATTTTTTGACAAACAAACATTTAAAATACATTTAAAATTTTGACAGGCGTCAAAATTTTGCATTGTGTTCCTTTCCTCTTAAGAATTTTATATTCATCTGAATTTTTTAAAGAAAAAAAATAGTACGCTTGTGAGATATTTCAAATTAAAAGTTACTTTTGAATTCATCGTTTAATTTGTAACAAAAAATCTATCCTCTCTTTTTTTCATACGACGCGCCATTTTTATGTAAAAAAAAATAACTTTTCGAAATAAGTTTCTATACATTCATAATAGAAACTTAATTCAAATACTTCAGAAGTGTTAAGATATTTTATTTTTTGCATGAAAACAGCGTGTTGTATGAAAAAAAGGGATAATAGATTTTTTGTCACAAATAGAACAAGGAATTCAAAAATGATTTTTAATTTGAAATATCTCAGTGGGATACTATTTTCTTTTCTTTAAAAAATTCAGAACATTACCTGTACGAGTGCTAATGATAAAAATATAAAATTCTTACTTGTATGTTAAAAAATGCACAATACCCTCTTAAAATCCACCAAATTTTATTACAATGTTGCTAGTAGTTGCGGCAAAATTGTAAAAAATGTTACAATTATTTTTATTTAACGAATTGAAAACAGATAGCGTGACAAAAAATTTTTACTGAGTAGCCCCCAATTATTTTTCAGTTTTTCCTGTACATACTAGAGACCGTATTACCTTTTTCTGAAACGCCATGTATATGTGAAAAGCAAGGATAGGATACACAGATTAAAAGTGGATTGATTGTAAGAGTGTCATATTTTTTCAATGAATTCTTAATTCTGATTTGATACTTAAGAGGTAACAGTAGTGATCAACAGGTAGCAACAAACGCGGTCCAAGATTGTGGCTGTAATTTTGAATATTTTGTCGAGATATTTGGCACACATATTCGTAATATAATAAAGAATGGCGGTACAGAGCCCAATTTGAGAAATATGTTAGTATGTGGAAATTACTCTATAACTAAATAAAATATTGCAAAAAGGAACCTGTACCGCCATTAAGAAGAACAAAAAAATAAACTTTCTTCCAATAAACTTTTTTATCCCGTGCCTAGATTTTGTGTCATATTGGACCTAGTAAAATTTTTTATCTCTAAAAAGAAATCGAACATATTATAACTAGATAACTGATAAGTCAACATGGAGAAAGTGTCACTGTCATTTTGACAAACCTGCGTCAGATTTCTGTTCAGCATAGGGATTACAAACACTCGATAAGAATCGTATCCGCCATGTTTTACCGTAAGCTGCTACAGTAAAACATGGCGGATACGATTCGTATCGACTGTTCGTAATCCCACCTCTGGGCCCAGAGCACGCCAAATAGAATTCCATTTTGCTGATGTCACAAAATAGAATTTCATAATGGGAGAATCGACGGTTGCTAGGCAACATGACGTCACTAAAATAGAATTCTATTTGGCGTGCTCCCGCTACCGCAACAGAAATGTTCGGTTCCTTGTTATGAGATAAAAAATTTTACTAGGTCACAAAATCTAGGCATGGGATAAAAGAGCTTATTTTTTTGTTCTTTTTAATGGCGGTACAGGCTCCTTTTTGCAATATTTTATTTGGTTATAGAGTAATTTCCACATATAGACATGCCTGTCTGTCTGGATAGACAGACAGGCATGGATTATGTAATGGAGTCACATTTTAATGATGTAAAATGGGTGAAAAAAGTACTACTAAACTGTACTTACCTCACAGCTCTATACATTTGATAGCATTGAGTCATTGCTACAAATATATTAACACTAAACAAGGAATAGTTTTTGGGTATAATCACCAAAGAATACCTAGACCATATAGCTCCTGTAGCAAGAAGAGCTCCACATTGAGCTGGACTAATTGTGTCAGCAGGTCTCTGCAAGTCAGCTATGCCAGCTATGACTAAACCCTAAAATAAGTTATATACATATCACCTTAAAGCTATGGCTAGATAGCTCTTATAAAATCTCTAATAAATTATTGAAAATTACAAATGATTCCCAAACTCAATAGTATAGATTCCCTATAATTGCTCTTCACTAATTGGGTAATTTGTCTGTTACACCATTTAGGGCCGGTTGTTCGAACGCTAATCAACAATGATCATTATCAAATAATTAATTACTGTCAATGTCAAATGTTAAAACATAATTAATTACAATTCTGAGACTATAATCAATTAATATAACAATAATTATTAACATAATTAATAATAAATCTCATAATGGACATTAATTATGTTTTCAGCAACCCAAACAAAGTTGACATTGACAGTTTTGGTGACAGTAATTAAATATTTAATAATGATCATTGTTGATTAGCGTTCGAACAACCGGCCCTAAGTCTAACAGATTATTGGTTTCAACAAATTTAAATAAATAGCTTTTTTTTATTAATAGAGATTAAAATTTCTTTTGCCAACAACACTGGCATAATACCAGTGTAGACAAAGATGTCTAAAATTTTCGAAAAATCGCATGATTTTACCAAATCATTCTAAGTGCACAAAGTTGCTAGGTCAGTCAACTGATCCTGTTTCATTTTAGATCTCATATCATTTTTTATGCGAGAAAGAAAACTAAAAGGAACTTTTCCCTTTTTGCGACTTCCACCGGTAATCTGCAAAATATTCTTGACGCTATAACGACGTTAGGAAATAATGACTCCAATTTGGGATGTTCAATTTTATTAAGTAAATCTATTGGAGAAAGTTGAGATTCACAAATATTTTCCTTGTATATCGCTCTATCGGCTTCTTTATAAAACTCGCAAAATATATCAATTTTTTTTCTGTATATTGTCATTATCTTCATCTCAGAATGTCCCTAAAATGTTAAATAGCGACTGAATTTCAATTGTTGCAGTAAATCTTCTGGTTAAGTTGCTTATTATACAATCTATGAAAATATTAAATCTCCTCTTCTCTCGGACCATCACTTCAAGTAGAATATTGGGCCATTGGGTGCATCTAAGTTTCTTGGCAGATGGTGTAAGATGGCTGATGGCCTCAATACTAGGCCCTATATTTCAGGTCTTTGGTCTGGTCCATGCCAGGCCCCAGTAAAATGTACCGGCTGTACCCCCTCTCAGCGGGCCTGCACCCTGTAAGTAAGTTACAGCCACGTTTTATTAAGTGATTTGGGTTAAATCTTAATATTTTGAGAACAAGAATCTACAGTTAAAATATTTCCGATTATTAATTAAAAACCCTCTACAGTTGAGGCCAGGGGTCTTTACCCATGCGTCATCATTTAAAGCATATGAAATAAGTCGTAAATTTACTAAACGCAACATCAAGTGACAGAGTGGCTACTGCTCTGGTCACAGGTTATATAATATAAAATTTGACGTTATCAAATAAATAGAATGTCAAATGTCGGTTTTGCTTTAAAATTACAGCTACATTTGAAGTAGCTTAATAAATTCTTTTAATATCATTGATTAATAAATAAATAGACAATTTATATAAAAAAAGCAATAACATTTTCTTTTTGTCATTTTATTCACTTTGGCGGAAACTTCCTTAAGGGCCGGTTGTTCGAACGCTAATCAACAATGATCACTATCAAATATTTAATTACTGTCACCAAAACTGTCAATGTCAACTTTTATTGGGTTGCTGAAAACATAATTGATTAAAATTATGAGATTAGTTAATCAATTAACATAACAATTATTAACATAATTGATTAAGTAATTTCATATTATGTTTTCAGCAACCCAAACAAAGTTGACATTGAGAGTTGGTGACAGTAATTAAATGTTTGATAATGATCATTGTTGATTAGCTTTCGAACAACCGGCCCTCACTGTCTAATAATTAACTGATTAATAAATAAATAAATAAATAAACTGTGTGAATGAGGTAAGCTTTGTATGTTGTAAAATGAATGTAACACATGTTGTAAATACACTTACTATAAAATTTCAAACTCCAATATAAAATTAGTTGTGAAAAAAACTGTTTGTGTAGGTACTATAAAAAACTTCACAATGAAAAATTCGACAAAATTCAACAGACTGGCAGCCACAACAGTAAACAAACCAGAAACATCACAAATTATTGTACCTACTCAAAATCTGAAAACATCTCCAAACAATTTTTTTGTAAAAATGTATAAACATGTGTCTTTTTTTGTACCTATCTCTTTTCAATGTACTGAGTCTAGAGCGTTCATAAAAATAACATGTGTTTTTACCTAATGACAGGCGGTAGCTTGTTTGTCATTAGTTTCATGAATGAAAGAGAATGATGCTGCTAGCAGATATAAAGTTAATAAAGTATGTCTTTTATCTCACCAGGTATTAATGACGCGCGGGTAAAGAATTGTGGACTCAAGTGTATATAGAATGATTATGATATGAAGACTTACCCATTTAAATACTGGTGCCCAGAAAAATACAGTTTTTGGTCCTGTAATTCAAAATACTTATATAAATATCTAATTCGCCAATTTGCAAAAAGTAGGTTCTTTTTTGGGGTATTTGAAAACAATATTCTGATTGCTAGTTTGTAGATTTACGTTAGATAACACTAACTTAAAAGTTAACTTAAGGACATTTGTAAAGTATGCTAATATTATAAAATTGATTTATTTACCTGCAGGATGCATCCATAACGGTTGTAATTTTGGTGGCACTACTTTATCTAATGCAGACATTGTTTTATGATAAATGGCAGACATTATTCACGATTAGAAAAATAAAATTAACTACAAAATAAAGTAATTTTACAAGGTTATCTGTAGTATTTTTCCTCTATCATCTAATCAAATCCTGGCAACTAGTGTGAATATAGCAACTATTAATTCTCCACGCAGAGACATGTCAAGGGTAGACACGGAATACTCACCAAAGAAGCGTAACGCGGCTGATTCTAAATCAAATTTCGACCAAAAATAAGTCGCTTTCAATATGGCGACTGTCGAAATTATTTGACACGGAGATGAATGAATGGCCAAAAGCGAGGTTAGGTTTAGTTTAGATGTGTTTTGTTTATTTCTTGCAAGGAAAACTAAATCAAAAGGTATTATAATATAGCTGGGTTTAATTGAAATTTGCTTGTTTTGAGGAATTAGATAGAATAGTATTAAATTAGAAATATAATAATTGAGAATGTCCACAACATGAATCATCAACTCAATGAAAGATGTGAGGTAATAATCTGGGAAAATTAGTAAAAAACAAGGAAAATTAATTACCAGCTATTTTATTGCTGGACATGCTGAAATCAAATCTTAAGATTTCCTATATTAGTAATATAGCTGTGCAAAGTCCACAGAAAGTGTGCTATTTTGTTTATAAACAAATTAGCGCTCCGAAATCTTTTTTTTTTATTATTGCTCTATAACTCCGAAAATTTTAACTTTAAACCAAAACACTCACATAAAAATTGACAGTAATTTAATTCTGCACATTGATAATTTATTCCAATTTCCTTCGACGGAAATTTTCTTCGGAAAATTCGGGTTTTCCAAACAAAATCTTTAATTTTCAACTAAAATTTGAGGGAAGTAATTATTTATCAATAATTAAATAATTTGGTGACAGTAACATAAATCTTTTTTGTTATGAGTGTCTTGAAGATATGAAAATTTGTATGTACAGAGAGGACCGGAATTAAAAGGTATCTAATGGTTCAAAGATTAAAATCCTGTTGTTTATAACTCTGTCGCAAATGCCGGTCAAATTTGACCGGTTATACCTGGAATCACTCCTCGCAATTCAATTTGTTTTTCTTCGAAAAGGACACAGAAGCCGTGCTCTTTTGAACAGCGTTAACTTAATTTAATTTAATCTAATATTTTCTGAGGGGTTCTATTTGTTTATAAGCCAAAAAATTGTTTCTTTATAACATTCCTGAGACCGCTCAAATGGTCCAATTTCAATCCTGTAAGGTACGTTGAATAGGTATAGTGCTTTTTTATATGAAAATCATAGTTATTCTGGTGTATCATAATCTTTCTGGTTATTATTTCGACCGAAATTTTTTAATTAACATTTTAATTATTGCTAAACTATTGGTTAGATTGTCGCCGGTCTCCTGATATACAGAGAGGGGCTAAATTATGGAATAAATTCATTTTCTCTAAAATGGACGATTTTAGAGAAAAATCCCGAAACAGGTCGATTTTTATTTTTAAATTAAATTTCTTGGCATATATTTCAAACTAGTAACGTCATCCATCCGAGCGTGATGACGTAATTATTTTTTTAAATAGGAATATGGGTTCGTGTTGTAGCTCATTTACAAAGGCGTTCAATTCTCTATTCAGTATTATAAACATTAATATCAATATTTATACAGGGAGGCCAAAAAAAATTTTGAATTAAATTAATTGACGCAAGAAGAAGAATGCATGTAATTTATTTAACTCAAAATACATTCTATTGCTGTCAGAAAATAGAAAAAAATGTTTATTTTGCAAATAAACATTGCTTTTAGCTTAAATTAAAAGTTCAAACTGCCAATAGGTAGGAGGGAGGCTGTTTGTGATTTAATTTAAGCGAAAAGAAATGTTTATTTGTGAAATAAACCTTTTTTTCTATTTTCTGACAGCAGTACAATGTATTTTGAGTTAAATAAATTACATACATTCTTCTTTTTGCGCCAATTAATTTAATTCAAAATTTTTTTTTGGCAACCCTGTATAAATACCTAATGATATTAATGTTTATATTACTGAATAGAGAATTAAACGCCCTTTCAAATGACCTACCACACGACCCCTATTCCCATTAACAAAATTATCGATTACGTCATCACGCTCAGATGGATGACGTCACTAGTATGAAATATATGCCAAAAAATTGTAATTTAAAAATAAAAATCGACCTCTTTCGGGATTTTGCTCCAAAATCGTCCGTTTTAAAGAAATGAATTTATTCCATAATTTAGCCCCTCTGTATAATCTACTATAATAAATCTTTCATGTCTTCAATTATTTAATTATTGATAAATAATTAGGTACTTCCCTAAAATTTTAATTGAAAATGGCAGATTTTTTGGGAAAACTCGGATTTTCTGAGTAAAATTTTTGTTGAAGGAAATCGGAAAAAAAATAACTTTGTGCAGAACTAAATTACGGTGAATTTTTATTTGAGTGTTTTTGGCTCAAAGGAAAAATTATAGGAGTTACAGACCACTAATTGAAAAAAAAAAGAAGATTTAGGAGTGCTAATTTGTTTATAAATAAAATAACACACTTTCTGCGGACTTGTCATACCCCATATTACTAATATATGCAATCTTAAGATTCGATTTTAGCAATAAAATAGCTGGTAAATAATTTTTCCCAAAAATGGTATTATTTCGATAATTTTCCCAGACTATCAACAAAATCCAAGAAACCGAAGCGCCAACCCAAATTCTGAGCAGTCTCAACATGATAAGGTTAATATCCCCAGTTGCTGTCATGGCGGTGTCGAAATGAAATTGCGACTGTCGAAATGAATTAGAATCAGGGCCGCGGAAACAGCATGGAAACAGTCGATCGGTGGTCTATCTATCACTTTTAACCAAGCGACCCCGCGCATGTGACCGACAAAGATGGCTATACCACTTAATCCTATGTCGGCGTTACACCTCGATGCATTGAGTGGCATCATGCCCCGCTAACTCTAATAAAAAACATGTAATCGTATTTATTTTCCTTCCGTTTAGTCAGAGGCGCTGATGTCGGCATTGTGATTGGTGGAACATGACTTTTGACAAATCCTGCGCTATCTGTGAATCTGTAATCTGTGTTCGTTCGTTCGTTGTTCGTTGTCGTTCACTTATTTTATATGGTCGGTTATGTGATGTGTTTGGTGTTTGTGTTTAGTTTGTGTCACCATAAAAAGCTGATATTCAGTCGTGTTTTTTGATATTTTTGTTATTTCATAATCGAGTACCTTTTTAAAGGTAAGCTTTTTTGATTGTAGGTACTGTTTATCCAACAGTTTTAAAATACACATTTTATTTCGCGTTTTGTTGTTGGGTCTAATGGCCGATCAGCTGTTGTGTGCAGCCGATAAATTCAACAAGTAAACATATATTTAATCGAAATTAAATACTCATATTTCTATGTAAAATGTCACATTATTGTATAAATAAATAATTAAGAAACAAAAGTTGTTTGTGTTTTACCTTTATTGTCCACTTGAATAACATAATATTAAATATTGGAAGTACCGTATGGAGGCTATGGTGTACCTAGCGTGGAGGCTAGATAACGCTACCCTTCCTATCCAATCAACAGCAAGAACGTTTAAAATTTCACACCTATCATGTCGAAGCTACAGACCACTTATGTGGAGGCCAGATTTGTAGTATCCTTCCAATTTTCCAGGTGCTGAAATACGTGACATATTTTTGGAAGGGTAAGATCGCATTCTACCAAATCACACAACACTTTTTTCTATGAGTGGCATAAAGAGAGATATTGCAAATTTAACACAGCCTACGTTGCGCTATTTACACCGCGCTATTTTGACAGAATTGACATTTCTCAGATGTTTCATAAATGCAGATATTAGAGAGATATTGCTGAGTCTTTTTTGCACTTGCTGTATTACAGCACGCGTTATTTTGACAGTAGAGCATGCGCAGATGTGATATCTGGCTTACGCTGCGTTATTGGAAATACGGCCTGCCGTTATTAGAGGAGTCGTTACGCTGTGCGGTATTCGTTGCGCTATTTTGTTTTCAGGTTATGTTTGTTGTTTATCTTTCATTTAAACCATATGTATTCGTAATAATTTGCTAAAATTGGTACCTCAGACAGTAGCAAACGAATTAGATTTACGTCTGATGACGATTTGTGTTTATTAAAACAAGTTTTATGTCAAAATCCATTGACTTCTCCAGAAAATTGGACGTTAGTTCAGTAAAACATGAAGAGTGCAACAGGAAAATCTTTTATTTATAAGAACATTCAAGGATCATTTGTTTCTCTTGCTCGATATTTGGAAGAAAATACAAACCTTTCTTCCATCTAGATTAAATTCTGGATTTTGAGTACAAATTAGATAAACAACTAATCTTAATTGAGCCGTAAAATACCGCAACCAAAATGTTGATGTTGAGCAATATCTGCATTTATGAAACGTCTGAGAAATGTCAATTCTGTCAAAATAGCGCGGTATAAATAGCGCAACGTAGGCTGTGTTAAATTTGCAATATCTCTCTCAACATTGCTCAACATTTTGGTTGCGGTATTTTACGGCTCGATTAAGATCAGTTGTTTATCTAATTTGTACTCAAAATTCAGAATTTAATTTAGATGAAAGAAAGCAGGTTTGTATTTTCTTCCAAATATCGAGCAAGAGAAATAAATGATCATTGAATGTTCTTACAAATAAAACATTTACCTGTTGCACTCTTCATGTTTTCCTGAACTAACGTCCAATTTTCTGGAGAAGTCAATATGGATTTTGACATAAAACTTGTTTTAATAAACACAAATCGTCATCAGACGTAAATCTAATTCGTTTGCTACTGTCTGAGGTACCCATTTTAGCAAATTATTACGAATAAATTTGGTTTAAATGAAAGATAAACAACAAACATAACCTGAAAAGAAAATAGCGCAACGAATACCGCACAGCGTAACGACTCCCCTAATAGGGAGTTTTTGTGCACACAAATACGTAAACGCAACGCATCTTTTTGACATATACGCTTGCGCATTAATGGTTGAACTCCCGTATCGCGATACGTATTACCTAAGATTACGGGCTGGTACGTTAGGTTCATACGCATCCCTATCGAGCCGAAAGTCACCGAATGCACACGAGGATCTTGCCCGATTACCTACCAAATGAACATTTCATCAGCGTGTACTATCCGTTTATAAACATTTTAAGGTTATATTGGTTATTGGTTTAGTCTATTTGAGTAAAATTATTCTGTTTGTAATTGGAAATTGGAACTTCATAATAGATTTAAAATTTTATTGTTTTTAAGTTGTCTATTAATAAAGCAAAACAAAAAAATCTTGTATTAATTTAAGAAATACAGTGATCACCACAATTAGTAACTAGATAAACAAATGACCTAGTTTCAGTAAAATTTTCAAATAAATATTACCACACTATTTACATTATACCTACTGGAATTCTGATGTAGATATACAATAATTTACAACTAAAAAGTAGGTATAAACAAAAATAAAAAAAATTTAACCTAAGGAAAAATAATATTTTTATATTTAAATAGAAGCAATTAAAACCATACAATTTCATTATTCATTTATCTTTTTTTACATTTGTATATTAATTGTATATTGTGTGAACATTGGGTGCATTCAGCAGACGCAATCGCTGACTAATCGATTAGTGATTTTCTGCTGAATGCCACATAAATTGTCGATTAGTTATCATTTGATGACTTATCGGTCGCCATTTTAAACATCGGGTTTGAAATATGATTACTTAGCGAAACGAAACAAGATTGACGTATGACGTGTGACTAACAAGTGTATCATGTATTTTACATGTATTTTAAGACTGATTTTAAGTTATCTGCTATCTTAACAAAACAAGAATTGAATGCAAGGAAGGCATATAAATCACGCTGATAAAATAAATCAGCAACAAAACAAAAATGGAAAAATATGACAGTTGTCATAACCTATTTCGTATGTACATGAAAGTATACCATTCAGAAGAATCGTTAGCGATTACACATCGCTAAGTAATCGATTAGTCATCACAGTTTTCTGCTGAATGCAGCCATTGTTTTATTTTTTTGAATGTCAACGGAATTTAAAAGTGACTTTACGATTTGCTTTACGTTACGTTAAGGCAGTTACAAAAACTACCTATTTTAATTAACGGCAGGCCGTATTTCCAATAACGCAGCGTAAGCCAGATATCACATCTGCGCATGCTCTACTGTCAAAATAACGCCTGCTGTAATACAGCAAGTGCAAAAAAGGCTCTGCAATATCTCTCTATTAGGGATTCCAATGAACTGTCAGTGGTGGTCGGTGGATGGCTAAACTGACATGGCCATAGACACAGTTAAGGGGGGTGGTCATGGCGTATCTAATGTTTACATTGAATATTGACAAATTTGTAAAGAATATCCTGTTTGGTTTTGTTTTTTTGTTAATTGTGTAGCGAAATTTGTGAAATTGTGATAGCAAATTAAATATGAAGTGGTTTAAACATTGGATACGCCTATGGATGACAGTTTCGCCATCCAGCAGCCATATTATATCACGTGATTTGGAATGCCTAATTATGACTAGCTATCTTTGCGTCCACGTTTTCTCAACTGTCATCAATTCGCAAAATTAAATTCCGACAGAGGGCGCTCAAAATTTCAAAGATGGACGATAACTCTAGGAAAACAAATGATTTTGTCATTTGACCCCACAGTTCTAAAACGTTAAATTATAAAATCATTTTCACGAGTGTTTTGCCAAAGTAACCACTAAGTTTTGCCACTAAGACATCTTATAGGTTAAAGACGACTCAAAATTATGTTTCTTCTGTATGCATTCATTAAAATTTGATGCTTAACTACTGATTTGTTTTTACCTTTTCTTCATAAAAAAAATCTGACTAATCACACACCGTTTTAAAAATTATTAATCTATCTTAAAATTTCTAATTTTGTTTTAATTTAGTTAATAGGTACAGTACAATTTATTTTACACTAACAGATGACAATTTTTAATTAAATAAAAACTGCAAACTAAGTTTGTGAATTTATTTTATAATAATTGTGTTTTGGAAATTGTGAGGTGGTCGGAATATTTTGCATAAGAATGTACATTCTATGTACAGAATATATACTACATTTTATTTATTTATTCAATTTTGCTGTCGCTTAAACATTTAAAAATACTGTGTTTAATACAAACGTTAAATTAACAAAAAGTGTGATTTGGCATTGGTTAGTTTACGTCCTTACGTAGAGTATAATAGGAATGAATACTGAGGAACATTGCAATAGTTTTTTTAAGTCGAAATCATTGTTAATTACAACATAAACTGACCGCAAATATGTACACAAATTAATGACAAATGTCTGTTTCCCTAGAGTCTAGAGTTGATGCTTTTCAAATTCGCCACCAGACCGCCCACTTTGCGGTTCCTCGACTAATTTCACGCGTAAGCGTAACATAAAAAATATGCAGTGAAATCCAGATCCCGTAATTTTTTGAGCGTTAAGACCTATTCTCAAGGCCGCGTCCCACCATCAAATAATTTGATCAAACTGGTTTGAGCAAACTGAAGGCCGCGTCTCACCATCAAATAATTTGATCAAACAGTTTGAGCAAACTTGACGTACTTGAGGAAGTACGTCAAAGTGACGTCACAATTGCAGTTTTTTGAAATTCTAAAAATCTGTGCTCTCACCATCAGTCTAGTTTGATCAAATTTTTTGTATTGAGTTGTCTAAAGTCGGATTTATAGTTTGACGTAGCGTAGACGTAGACGTAACGTAGACGCACTGGAAAAGATCAACACCGAATTTTGTGTACTCCTGTTTATAAATGAACGCAAGCGCCTGACGGAACATAAGAGAAACGTAACATAACGGAAGAGATGACCAACTTTCATCTTTTACAGTGCGTTTCTTACGTCTGGCCAATCAAAATTAAGAATTTTGTTCTGTCACCCAAAGTGGACACGCCCTCATCAATTTTGTAAAGATAAAGTTGTTTATCAACATATTCGAATTTTGTTAATTATTTGAATACAATGGATGTTAAGTTATTAATTTAATAAAAATATATCATAGAGTCATTTCAATATTTCAGATAAATATGAGTTGTTTATTAGCCTAATTCGGGGTTATATACACATATTATACGATAGGTATAAATCCAATAAACATTTTAAAGATAATAAATGAAACAAAATAGTTGGAAATCCCACGGCATGCGGCACCAAGGAGCATATCTTCGTTTATTTCCTAATCCATGTAACACACAAAACAGATAAATATTATAATAATAATAAATAGTGTATAAGTATAAATAAATAAACACAAAGTTTGTTTATTACTGTTCGCATAATTTATAGGCTATGTTGTTGAATTAGAATTAAGTCATTGTTTACTCTTTCTACTCATGCGCAAAAATTCCGCTACGTCGAACTATAAATTAGGGAGTTTTTGTTGCTACGTAACGTACGCATCTCCGTATACGCTGTGAGCTCGTACGTAGAAGGGATATTTACAAATTCGGGAGCGCCAGTAGTGGCAAGTCTGTAAACGATTACTGGAAATTTGACATAAATGTCAAAGTGATTAATTTAAAATTAAAATTAAAAACATTAATTATAAAAAGTATTAGTTTGTCAAAGCTGTGTTATATATTTTTACCTTAAATATACAATACGTTTTAAATACTGAATTTAAGTTTTTTTAATGTTCCGTAATATCTAATTATAAATTAATATATTAATCTTACCGCCATCTACAGGATAATTGTGAAAGTATCCGAAGTACGAAATTCATATTTTATCAATAGAACGTCAAAATGATTAGCAAAATCTTAAAAAAATCGATTATAATTTAATTACTTTTTTGCGTTGTAAATATTAAGCGATAACAATTAAATAATAAATTTAAAAATTACCAGTGAAAGTTGATTAGTAATCCGCCAGGAGCGACACCAGCGAAGCTCACAGCGTATACGTAAAGCAACTAACGTGTCGTAGAGGATGAATGTTAAAATAGGTAGTTTTTGTAACTGCCTTAACGTAACGTAAAGCAAATCGTAAATTCATTTTTAAATTCCGTTGACATTTAAAAAAATAAAACAATGTTCACACAATATACAATTAATATACAAATGTAAAAAAAGATAAATGAATGATGAAATTGTATGGTTTTAATTGCTTCTATTTAAATATAAAAATATTATTTTTCCTTAGGTTAAAATTGTTTTATTTTTGTTTATACCTACTTTTTAGTTGTAAATTATTGTATACCTACATCAGAATTCCAGTAGGTATAATGTAAATAGTGTGGTAATATTTATTTGAAAATTTTACTGAAACTAGGTCATTTGTTTATCTAGTTATTAATTGTGGTGATCACTGTATTTCTTAAATTAATACAAGATTTGTTTGTTTTGCTTTATTAATAGACAACTTAAAAACAATAAAATTTTAAATCTATTATGAAGCTCCAGTTTCGAATTACAAACACAGAATAATTTTACTCAAATAGACTAAACCAATAACCAATATAACCTTAAAATGTTTATAAACAGGGAGTACGCTGATGAAATGTTCATTTGGTAGGTAATCGGGCAAGATCCTCGTGTGCATTCGGTGACTTTCGGCTCGATAGGGATGCGTATGAACCTAACGTACCAGCCCGTAACCTTAGGTAATACGTATCGCGATACGGGAGTTCAACCATTAATGCGCAAGCGTATATGTCAAAAAGATGCGTTACGTTTACGTATTTGTGTGCACAAAAACTCCCTATTGACATAATATTTTCTTACGTTTCCAGTCCGTTTCTTACGTCTCCGTTGCGTCTACGTCTACGCTACGTCAAACTATAAATCCAACTTAACTTGTTTGTACTTTATTTAAAATTAAAAATTTTTATTATTATCCACAATGAACACTCAGGATGTGACGTCACTAACTGTCACTTTCTTGTCACTTTCAGTTTGCTCAAAGGGGCCTGATTCTAATTCATTTCGACAGTCGCAATTTCATTTCGACACCGCCATGACAGCCGGAGAGTATAGCGATTCTTGGGGATATTAACCTTATCATGTTGAGACTGCTCAGAATTTGGGTTGGCGCTTCGGTTTCTTGGATTTTGTTGATAGTCTGGGAAAATTATCGAAATAATAGTACCATTTTTGGGAAAAATTATTTACCAGCTATTTTATTGCTAAAATCGAATCTTAAGATTGCATATATTAGTAATATGGGGTATGACAAGTCCGCAGAAAGTGTGTTATTTTATTTATAAACAAATTAGCACTCCTAAATCTTCTTTTTTTTTTCAATTAGTGGTCTGTAACTCCTATAATTTTTCCTTTGAGCCAAAAACACTCAAATAAAAATTCACCGTAATTTAGTTCTGCACAAAGTTATTTTTTTTCCGATTTCCTTCAACAAAAATTTTACTCAGAAAATCAGAGTTTTCCCAAAAAATCTGCCATTTTCAATTAAAATTTTAGGGAAGTACCTAATTATTTATCAATAATTAAATAATTGAAGACATGAAAGATTTATTATAGTAGATTATACAGAGGGGCTAAATTATGGAATAAATTCATTTCTTTAAAACGGACGATTTTGGAGCAAAATCCCGAAAGAGGTCGATTTTTATTTTTAAATTACAATTTTTTGGCATATATTTCATACTAGTGACGTCATCCATCTGAGCGTGATGACGTAATCGATAATTTTGTTAATGGGAATAGGGGTCGTGTGGTAGGTCATTTGAAAGGGCGTTTAATTCTCTATTCAGTAATATAAACATTAATATCATTAGGTATTTATACAGGGTTGCCAAAAAAAATTTTGAATTAAATTAATTGGCGCAAAAAGAAGAATGTATGTAATTTATTTAACTCAAAATACATTGTACTGCTGTCAGAAAATAGAAAAAAAGGTTTATTTCACAAATAAACATTCCTTTTCGCTTAAATTAAATCACAAACAGCCTCCTTCCTACCTATTGGCAGTTTGAACTTTTAATTTAATCTAAAAGCAATGTTTATTTGCAAAATAAACATTTTTTTCTATTTTCTGACAGCAATAGAATGTATTTTGAGTTAAATAAATTACATGCATTCTTCTTCTTGCGTCAATTAATTTAATTCAAAATTTTTTTTGGCCTCCCTGTATAAATAATGATATTAATGTTTATAATACTGAATAGAGCATTGAACGCCTTTGTAAATGAGCTACAACACGAACCCATATTCCTATTTAAAAAAATAATTACGTCATCACGCTCGGATGGATGACGTCACTAGTTTGAAATATATGCCAAGAAATTTAATTTAAAAATAAAAATCGACCTATTTCGGGATTTTTCTCTAAAATCGTCCATTTTAGAGAAAATGAATTTATTCCATAATTTAGCCCCTCTCTGTATATCAGGAGACCGGCGACAATCTAACCAATAGTTTAGCAATAATTAAAATGTTAATTAAAAAATTTCGGTCGAAATAATAACCAGAAAGATTATGATACACCAGAATAACTATGATTTTCATATAAAAAAGCACTATACCTATTCAACGTACCTTACAGGATTGAAATTGGACCATTTGAGCGGTCTCAGGAATGTTATAAAGAAACAATTTTTTGGCTTATAAACAAATAGAACCCCTCAGAAAATATTAGATTAAATTAAATTAAGTTAACGCTGTTGAAAAGAGCACGGCTTCTGTGTCCTTTTCGAAGAAAAACAAATTGAATTGCGAGGAGTGATTCCAGGTATAACCGGTCAAGTTATAAACAACAGGATTTTAATCTTTGAACCATTAGATACCTTTTAATTCCGGTCCTCTTTGTACATACAAATTTTCATATCTTCAAGACACTCATAACAAAAAATATTTATGTCACTGTCACCAAATTATTTAATTATTGATAAATAATTACTTCCCTCAAATTTTAGTTGAAAATTAAAGATTTTGTTTGGAAAACCCGAATTTTCCGAAGAAAATTTCCGTCGAAGGAAATTGGAATAAATTATCAATGTGCAGAATTAAATTACTGTCAATTTTTATGTGAGTGTTTTGGTTTAAAGTTAAAATTTTCGGAGTTATAGAGCAATAATAAAAAAAAAGATTTCGGAGTGCTAATTTGTTTATAAACAAAATAGCACACTTTCTGTGGACTTTGCACAGCTATATTACTAATATAGGAAATCTTAAGATTTGATTTCAGCATGTCCAGCAATAAAATAGCTGGTAATTAATTTTCCTTGTTTTTTACTAATTTTCCCAGATTATTACCTCACATCTTTCATTGAGTTGATGATTCATGTTGTGGACATTCTCAATTATTATATTTCTAATTTAATACTATTCTATCTAATTCCCCAAAACAAGCAAATTTCAATTAAACCCAGCTATATTATAATACCTTTTGATTTAGTTTTCCTTGCAAGAAATAAACAAAACACATCTAAACTAAACCTAACCTCGCTTTTGGCCATTCATTCATCTCCGGATCTCCGTGTCAAATAATTTCGACAGTCGCCATATTGAAAGCGACTTGTTTTTGGTCGAAATTTGATTTAGAATCAGGCCCCTG
Organism: Diabrotica virgifera virgifera; assembly: GCF_917563875.1. NCBI lineage: Eukaryota > Metazoa > Arthropoda > Insecta > Coleoptera > Chrysomelidae > Diabrotica > Diabrotica virgifera. Next base: position 107,633,981 of record NC_065444.1, read on the forward strand.
ATTCTAAATCAAATTTCGACACTAAACAAGTCGCTTTCAATATGGCGACGGTTGAAATGCGATTGTGCGAGCCTTGTGGATTTTAGTTGAACTAACGAAGTGACGTCATGAAATAGCGACTATCGAAATTAATAGCGACTTTAAAAAGGGTGTTGATATTATAATTTCGACTGTCGAAATTATTTGACACGGAGACACGGAGATGAATGAATGGCCAAAAGCGAGGTTAGGTTTAGTTTAGATGTGTTTTGTTTATTTCTTGCAAGGAAAACTAAAGCAAAAGGTATTATAATATAGCTGGGTTTAATTGAAATTTGCTTGTTTTGAGGAATTAGATAGAATAGTATTAAATTAGAAATATAATAATTGAGAATGTCCACAACATGAATCATCAACTCAATGAAAGATGTAAGGTAATAATCTGGGAAAATTAGTAAAAAACAAGAAAAATTAATTACCAGCTATTTTATTGCTGGACATGCTGAAATCAAATCTTAAGATTTCCTATATTAGTAATATAGCTGTGCAAAGTCCACAGAAAGTGTGCTATTTTGTTTATAAACAAATTAGCGCGCTCCGAAATCTTTTTTTATTATTGCTCTATAACTCCGAAAATTTTAACTTTAAACCAAAACACTCACATAAAAATTGACAGTAATTCTGCACATTGATAATTTATTCCAATTTCCTTCGACGGAAATTTTCCTCGGAAAATTCGGGTTTTCCAAACAAAATCTTTAATTTTCAACTAAAATTTGAGAGAAGTAATTATTTATCAATAATTAAATTATTTGGTGACAGTGACATAAATCTTTTTTGTTATAAGTGTCTTGAAGATATGAAAATTTGTATGTACAAAGAGGACCGGAATTAAAAGGTATCTAATGGTTCAAAGATTAAAATCCTGTTGTTTATAACTCTGTCGCAAATGCCGGTCAAATTTGACCGGTTATACCTGGAATCACTCCTCGCAATTCAATTTGTTTTTCTTCGAAAAGGACACAGAAGCCGTGCCCTTTTCAACAGCGTTAACTTAATTTAATTAAATCTAATATTTTCTGAGGGGTTCTATTTGTTTATAAGCCAAAAAATTGTTTCTTTATAACATTCCTGAGACCGCTCAAATGGTCCAATTTCAATCCTGTAAGGTACGTTGAATAGGTATAGTGCTTTTTTATACGAAAATCATAGTTATTCTGGTGTATCATAATCTTTCTGGTTATTATTTCGACCGAAATTTTTTAATTAACATTTTAATTATTGCTAAACTATTGGTTAGATTGTCGCCGGTCTCCTGATATACAGAGAGGGGCTAAATTATGGAATAAATTCATTTTCTCTAAAATGGACGATTTTAGAGAAAAATCCCGAAACAGGTCGATTTTTATTTTTAAATTAAATTTCTTGGCATATATTTCAAACTAGTGACGTCATCCATCCGAGCGTGATGACGTAATCGATTTTTTTTTAAATAGGAATAGGGGTTCGTGTTGTAGCTCATTTACAAAGGCGTTCAATTCTCTATTCAGTATTATAAACATTAATATCATTATTTATACAGGGAGGCCAAAAAAATTTTTGAATTAAATTAATTGACGCAAGAAGAAGAATGCATGTAATTTATTTAACTCAAAATACATTCTATTGCTGTCAGAAAATAGAAAAAAATGTTTATTTTGCAAATAAACATTGCTTTTAGCTTAAATTAAATGTTCAAACTGCCAATAGGTAGGAGGGAGGCAGTTTGTGATTTAATTTAAGCGAAAAGAAATGCTTATTTGTGAAATAAACCTTTTCTTCTATTTTCTGACAGCAGTACAATGTATTTTGAGTTAAATAAATTACATACATTCTTCTTTTTGCGCCAATTAATTTAATTCAAAAAATTTTTTTGGCAACCCTGTATAAATACCTAATGATAATAATGTTTATATTACTGAATAGAGAATTGAACGCCCTTTCAAATGACCTACCACACGACCCCTATTCCCATTAACAAAATTATCGATTACGTCATCACGCTCAGATGGATGACGTCACTAGTAAGAAATATATGCCAAAAAATTGTAATTTAAAAATAAAAATCGACCTCTTTCGGGATTTTGCTCCAAAATCGTCCGTTTTAAAGAAATGAATTTATTCCATAATTTAGCCCCTCTGTATAATCTACTATAATAAATCTTTCATGTCATCAATTATTTAATTATTGATAAATAATTAGGTACTTCCCTAAAATTTTAATTGAAAATTGCAGATTTTTTGGAAAAACTCGGATTTTCTGAGTAAAATTTTTGTTGAAGGAAATCGGAAAAAAAATAACTTTACGGTGAAATTACGGTGAATTTTTATTTGAGTGTTTTTGGCTCAAAGGAAAAATTTTAGGAGTTACAGACCACTAATTGAAAAATAAAGAAGATTTAGAAGTGCTAATTTGTTTATAAATAAAATAACACACTTTCTGCGGACTTGTCATACCCCATATTACTAATAAAGTAACGCATAAATTCGTTATTTCGTAAACTGGTTACTTTAAGGAAAATTCCCGAAACACGTCGATTTTTATTTTTAAATTACGGTTTTTTGGCATATATATCATACTAGTGAAGTCATCCATCTGGGCGTGATGACGTAATCGATGATTTTTTTAAATGAGAATAGGGGTCATATGATAGCTCATTTAAAAGGGTATTCAATTCTCTATCCAAGAATATAAACATTAACCTAATTATTTATACAGTGTGTTCAAAAAACATTTTTTAATTAAAATAAGTGAGACAAAAAGAAGAATATAATGTAATTATTTGATTCAAAATACATTTTACTACTGTCAGTAAACAGAAAAAAATTTTATTTGACAAATAAACATTGATTTTCGCTTAAACGAAATGTTCAAACTGCCAAGCGACAGGTGGGTGGCAGCTTTAACATTGAATTTAAGCAAAAAACAATATTTATTTCTCAAATAAACATTTTTTTCCTGTTTTCTGACAACAGTAAAACGTATTTTGAATTAAATAAATTACGTACATTCTTCTTTTTGTTTCAATTATTTTAATTAAAAAAATGTTTTTTGAACACCTTGTATAAATAATTAGGTAAATGTTTATATTAGTGAATAGAGAATTGAATACCCTTTCAAATGAGCTATCACATGACCATTCTCATTTAAAAAAATCATCGATTACGTCATCGCGCCCAGATGGATGACGTCACTAGTATGATATATACCTATGCCAAAAAATCTGAATCTAAAAATAAAAATCGACCCGTTTCAGGATTTTTCATTAATGTCGCTGGTTTACGAAATAATGAATTTATGCGTTACTTTATGGACGCACTGTATATGCAATCTTAAGATTCGATTTTAGCAATAAAATAGCTGGTAAATAATTTTTCCCAAAAATGGCATTTTTTCGATAATTTTCCCAGACTATCAACAAGTTCCAATAAACGGGAGCGCCAACCCAAATTCTGAGCAGTCTCAACATGATAAGGTTAATATCCCCAGTTGTAACTAATATCGAAATGAATAAGAATCGCTATATTCTGCGGCTGTCATGGCGGTGTCGAAATGAAATTGCGACTGTCGAAATGAATTAGAATCAGGGCCCAGGGCCCAGTTTGTGATGGTGGGACGTGGCCTTGAAAGTGACAGTTAGTGACGTCACATCCTGAGTGTTCATTGTAGATAATAATGAGAAATTTTAATTTTAAATAAAGTACAAACAAGTTAGACAACTCAATACAAAAAATTTGATCAAACCTAGACTGATAGTGAGAGCACAGATTTTTAGAATTTCAACAAAACTGCAATTGTGACGTCACTTTGACGTACTTCCGGAGTTTGCTCAAACTGTTTGATCAAATTAGTTGATGGTGAGACGCGGCCTTCACCATCAAATAATTTGATCAAACTGAAAGTGACAGTTAGTGACGTCACATCCTGAGTTTGTTCAAATTTTCTAATTCAAGGTACGTCAGTTTGCTCAAACTGCAATTTTGATTGGTCGAAAAATATATAACGACAAATGACAATCAACTGTTGTCAAATGACATAACATGATGGAATTTTAATTTTTATGTAAATAAATTAATATTCAAACAAATGGGAAGAGTTGAAAAGTCCTATTTTAAATTTTATGAACAATAATATTATTATTACTGATTCTGATTGGTATAAAGTGAGTACAAAAGCATACATATTTCTTTTTTTTTTTTTTGTAATTACAGTTTCGCAATTTACCGTACACTTCTCATAGACTCTGCTGATTAGGTAGAGTCTTGTTTGTTGAGAAAACCTGGCGTGTCCTATTTATTAATTCATATGAGGAGTATTCCCACGGTTATTAGACTTTATTACGGTTGTCTTGTCCGACGGTTGTGGGGAGACCTATATTTTTGACTTTACGTCACAAGAGTTTACATTCCCATATTTTTAAATTATTTTCGACATGCCCCGCGCATTCTAATAAAAAACATGTAATCGTATTTATTTTCCTTCCATTTTGTCAGAGGCGCTGATGTCGGCATTGTGATTGGTGGAACATGACTTTTGCCAAATCCTGCGCTATCTGTCTGTTCAGTGTTCGTGTTTGTTCGTTCGTTGTCGTTCAGTTATTTTATATGGTCGGTTATGTGATGTGTTTGTGTCACCATAAAAAGCTGATATTCAATCGTGTTTTTTGATATTTTTGTTATTTTGTAATCGAGTACCTTTTTAAAGGTAAGTTTTTCTGATTGTAATGTAGAGATTTTCTGATTGTAGATACTGTTTATCCAACAGTTTTAAAATCCAAATTTTATTTCGCGTTTTGTTGTTAGGTCTAATGGCTCCCATCAGGTGTTCTGTGCAGACGGTGGAAAATTCAACGAGTAAACATATATTTAATCCAAATTAAATACTCATATTTCTATGTAAAATGTCACATTATTGTATTCGCTCCGAGCGTTAACAAAGTGTCAAAGCAAAATCGACCGACCTGCTCATGGTGGCGGTTTTTTGAAATTTTATAAGGACGCTTTGTGTATGTTTAAATGAGACATTTAAAAAAATGTCGTGTCACGCTAGTGATATTATGTATTAATATGAACAGAAAATAAAAACGCACTATAAATTCTTCACTTTCCAATATTGATTATCAGTTTGATTTTGTATGCATAACCTCACTATCGCAGTTTATGTCAATAAATATTTATTAACGAAAAAGAAAATATTTTGTTGCACTATAAATTACAGTATAAATTAATAACTAATGAATTCTAACAATTGTATTCGGTTATTATCACTACAAAATAAAATATTCAAGTTTAACAAAATAATCCCATAAGACTCAATGTTAAAACGTCCTTACAAAATCTGACAGCGTATCACGTGACTGTACGTAGAGGGGAGACGCACGGAGCCAATAAATAAATAATTAAGAAACAAAAGTTGTTTGTGTTATACCTTTATTGTCCACTTGAATAAAATATTAAATATTGGAAGTACCGTATGGAGGGATGTACCTAGCATGGAGGCTAGACATAGAGAAATAAAAAATAGAGAAATAAAATTCTCTTTTTATTTCTCTATGAGGCTAGATTACGCCACTCTTCCTATCCAATCAACAACAAGAACGTTTAAAATTTCACACCTATCATGTCGAAGCTACAGACCACTTATGTGGAGGCCAGATTTGTAGTACCCTTCTATTTAACCAGGTGCTGCGATGGCGCTGAAATACGTGACATATTTTTTAAAGAGTAAAAGTCGACTTTACATTACATGATTTATCATGTGATTTGTCATATGATTTGGTCATGGAGTGAAATTTACATGTTTACACTGTGTGATTTGTCATATGATTTTGCATTGTTTATACGGCTCGTTTTGTCATAAGCATTGTCATGCGGCTCGTCATGGGAAAAATCATATGACAAATCACATGATAAATCATGTAGTGTAAAGTCGACTTAAGATCGCATTCTATCAAATCACACAACACTTTTTTCTATGATTTTCGATCATTGAATGATTGAATGTGTGTTATTGTGTATAATATATGTGTATTATTTGTGTTATTATGAAATAATAAGACAAATATGTACACATTTTATCTTATACCGGGTGGCGAATCGTAAAAAGGGCCATAGGAAACTCAATGTAAAGTTCTGAATTGTTGAATTCCTGCTTCCCTAATTATTCTACATCAAAAGTCATGAGAGAATACTTGTAGAGAATTAAAATCTGTATTAAAATCAAAAGTTAAAATTGTTCTACGATTTAAATGCATTCCAAAATTATGAAAAATATGATACATTTGCCACAATAGGTATGCGTGTAAAAGTAAGGCCATTGACCGTGGCTCACACCATTGACTGAATAAAAAAATCTTTATTATTAATCCTTTCTCCGCAACTGAGGGTATCTTATCAACTGTATTGTTTTTAAACAATAGATGATAAAATAAAAATATTGACAGTTCAAAAATGTGAACATTATTGCATTGTGTGTGGCCTAAGTTTGGGCTGAAAACTAAAATGTATTACATTTTTACAAAATTTTGGAATATGTTTAATTACGCAGACCAATTTTAACAGTTATTTCCAATACAGATTTCAATCCTCTTCAAATAGTTTCTAATGTCTTTTGATGTAAAATAATTATTAGGGAAGCTGGAATTCAACAGTTCAGAATTTTACATTGAGTTAATGCAAAACTTTGACGCATGTCAAAATTCTCAATGTGTTTTAATTGTATTCATTTTTTTCGAATCCTGAGAATACTAATAAATATTTTTGAAAAATTTAAACTCAGAATGAAAGACTACATTATTACCGAGGGCTGAAAGTCCCTGAAAACTTCTATAATGTTTATTTTAATAAGTTACAGGGCTGAAAATAAAAGAGAAGTGTGATATTTAATTTCAAATATTTCATTCAATAGAATCTGCTTGTTTATTCTAAGAGGCTTTCCGCCCTCGGTAATAATGTAATCTTGCATCCTGCGTTTAAATTTTTCTAAAATACTTGGTTTTCTCAGGATTCGAAAAAAATCATATTACGATTCAAATGACAGTAAACTCTCGTGACGTAATCTCACCCTTAATGTTCATTGGTTAGTCGATTTAGGCAACCGTAGTAATGTCTAAGAACCGTGGAGTATTCCCAAGGTTCATAGATAGGGGTTAGGTTATCTCATAACTATGTGGGCGGAAGCGAGAGGGAGGGGAATGCCTACGTCACTCGTACGACAAAGTCAAGTTTGACAGTTGTTTGTGGTTATATTTCCGTATATTTTTGTGGAATTTTCTTATAATATCGTTTATTTGTTTAATATTTGTTGAGTTTTTAAGCATATCAGGACAATATTACTATAATTACTTATTTGGGTCCTATACAAAGGCAGTAATGACGGGCCCAGAGCACGCCAAATAGAATTATATTTTGCTGACGTCACAAAATAGAATTTCATAATGGGAGAATCGACGGTTGCTAGGCAACGTGACGTCACTAAAATAGAATTCTATTTGGCGTGCTCCCGCACCTGTGAAGTGTGTTTTCGTAACCGTGTAAAGTTAGTTTAAAAATTAAGGCCCCGTCTCACCATCAAATAATTGACAGTTATTTGATCAAACTTGACAGTTAGTGACACAAAGTGACAGTTAGTATGTATAGTTTGTGTCACTAGTCAAGTTTGACTGTCAAGTTTGATCAAATAACTGTCAATTATTTGATGGTGAGACGGGGCCTTTATAATATTACACATAATAATATGTAGTTTTGTATGTTATAATAATAAAACATTTTTTAGATGAGTGGTGGTAACATTTGTAGCATAGCTATATGTAAAAGCAACTCCAAAATTCCTGAACCAGATGGAAACAAAATAATGTTTTTGGACATTTCCCAAATACCTTAACATTATCAAACAATAATGGATAATAAAATGTTACAAGATAAATGGGCCTCTAAACATAAGAAAATAGGTAGCAAACATTTCCTCGTGTCTGAATATGTTAATATTATGTTACATCTTTTTTATATTTTAACCTAATAATAAATTATTTATATTATTCGTTCTTTTGTTGTTGCATACCACAAAAAATGATAAAAGTGCTGCACATTCCACGAAAAACACAATAAGTAAGTACCTACATATTAGTATTTTTGATTTTAAACTTTTTCTTCTATTTTTTTGGATTTTTGTGCTAATTAAATTGTTTTCTCCATTTAAAACACCCATAATAAGTGTTAAATGAATTCTAGTTTTTTGTTAGCAGACTATTGATTTTTAAGGGAAAAATTGATATAATTACCAATATAAGAACCACTTAATATACCTATAGCCAAGAAAATCTCAAAATATATTGCAAAACCTAAGTTTTTGAACCTTTTATTAGCTGACTCTTATGACAATTTTAAAATTGTCGTACGGATGACGTATTCCCGCCTTTAAAAAGCCAGCCTTTGATTGGTCTACAGTTATGAGACAACCTACGCCCTAATCTATTAACCTTGGAGTATTCCCATGTTTTCCCAACTGTCAATGGAATCGGTAACACAGAAATCGTCACGCGCAGGTCGCAAGATGCATAAGTACCAAGTTGGATAGAACCCAAAACAGAAGCAAAATCCGCCAAGTCACATCTATCAAAATTTTCAGGAGACGTGAAAAACCATTACAGAGGACTCCTGTGATATTTTGAGCTTTCCGTTTGATTTACTTTTACACCAACAATAAATTGAATAAGAAATTGACAAATTTATTCAAGGCCAAATTTGACGTGTTCAAAAAACAACAATTTGACATCCAATTTTGTTCGTTATTTAACATCACGTCAATAAATTCGTGAATTTCTTGGAAGTCAAAGTTTCTTTGACTTCAATAAATTGAAGGAACTTTGAATAAATGTTGTAAACGTGTCAATATTTTCAGTAGTACCAATGCAATGACACAGTATAATAAATCTAGTTAAATCTAATTAGAATTATTATGCTGTCACAGTGTTCTATTTCGTCAATTTCTTCACGTGTGCTTTAACACGTCAAATTTGGCCTTGAATAAATTGGTCAATTTCTTGTTCAATTTATTGTTGGTGTAAAGCGGGTAAAATTATTTTAAAAATTACATAGACTCTCATTACTTAAAACATCTTTATTTAATATTTATAATAATTATTGTTCTAAAACTGAAAATAACATAAACTCATAAAAATTTTGCAGGAAAGGGTAAATCACGTGTCAGTCCAAAACGTTATGCCATTGGTCAGACGGCACTCGGCGGTCTTTGCAACTAAATTTTTTTAGACAGGGTGAGTTTTGCAGCTTACGTCGACTTTACATTACATGATTTATCATGTGATTTGTCATATGATTTTGTCATGGAGAGAAATTTACATGTTTACACTGTGTGATTTGTCATATAATTTTGTCATAAGCACTGTCATCCGGTTCGTTTTATCATAAGCATTGTCATGCCGCTCGTCATGAGCCAAATCATATGACAAATCCAGGGACCCGGACCGAAATGAAATAAAAGGTTCCGGTCCGGTTCAGGTCCTAGTAAAATTCAAAATTTTAGGTCCGGTCCGGTTCCGGTTTTGTGAAAATATTTTGATTCGGTTCTGACCAATTTTTTCGGTCCAAACGGTTTTTTTCGGTCCCTACAAATTTTTCAGTTTCACGGTCTGATAAAAAAGTAAATATATGGTGTAAATTTTTGTATGTAAGATATATCTATAGTAGGGGAGGAAAGTATGCTAAATGTGCAGTTTCTTGAGCGTTATTGGGACCTATTGGATTGTGAAGATTAGGTCCTAAAACCAAAAACAGTTAAGTAAAGTTTTCCACTTAAGTGTTTGATTTCCACGTTTCCACATTTTTTAATTTAATTTTTCATTTCGAACAATCGTTTTTTCCGATTATAGCGCCATCTATCCATAATTCGAAAAAAATATCTCGAATAAAAGTTACTTATTTTTTACGTAAGGAATCCAAATCTGCAATAAAAAATGGGGGCTTCTATTTAAGATTTTAAAGTAAACCCCTATTAAAATTCCTATTTAAAATTTACCCCCCACTCCTCTCCGTGGGGGTTTGTGTTTGGTATCATTCGATTTTGAAAAATATTGAACACGTAATTTTTAGTTTTTTCGATCTGACGTTTATTTCTCGTAATATTCGCTTTTTTCTTGTGAAGCTTTGTGACTCACCCATTTCCTTACGCGCCCCGCTCAAACCGTCAGATTTTTGAAATATACACTGTTCTGAATGTAGGTACTTAACTTACTTTATCTTAATCTGACAATTTAAGTTTTTCTCAGGGGAGGATTTTTTTTCGGACCCCCTGTATTATGTAAGATCCAATATATGGTAGGGGTACATTTACATAGTACCTACAAGGTTTCTCCACGTATGATTTTCTGGCGCGCTCGAGTAACTACAAAAATGCCCGCTTGAACTCCCCTACCAGTATGCCTCAATTCATTTATATCTCTGTATTCTATTACATTCTACATAATCTAATGAATTGTTGACATTGACATTATTAAAATTATATTTTCCCACCACAACCAACACCAAAGATTTATCACCGATTATCAATTATTAGTGACCGCTGATCAGGTGCAAAAGTTAACAAGGGATAGATTAATTTTATTATTTTAGAATTTACTAAAGCGACATCAATTTAGTTAAATAAAATATTTGACAATATTCTGAAATACAAAAAATTGTATTTTCCTCAACAACTTCAGAAACATTTATTGACCAGAATTAAAAGAAGAAATTATTAAAACATAGTTGTTGTTTATGGTTTTTGAGTTGATTTTAAAAATAATAAAACATCTTGAAATGTATTCTTTATTTATTAACTAAAGTGGAAAACACTGCAAAATTGTTTGCATTAACTCATAAAAAACAAAAATAACAATATTAAAAACAACAAAACCGAAAAAAACCGATAAAACCGTTTGAAAAATGAAGTGTTACGGTTCGGTTCCAAAAATTATATTTAATATCAAATAAGGGTTCAGTTTCGGTTCTGGTCCACTAAAAATATCGGTTTCGGTTCGGTTTTCTGTTTTTAGCGTTACGGTCCGGGTTCCTGGACAAATCACATAATATAAATCATGTAGTTTAAAGTCGACTTTTTACGCGTATTTTCTCCTTTAAATTACTCCGATTTAAGGTGGGATTTGCACCTAAATTATATTTGAACTTATGTATATACACACACAAAGAACAAATTCCCGCATCAAACTAAAATTTCACAAAAATGTGACTTGGCGGGTTTTGCATCTCTAGCAACACTGCCGAGGTATCAAATAGAGGGCCTATTTATACTGTAGCGCAAAGAATCCAATTGTAATGGTTTTTATTTAATCTAACACAAACTATTATTTATTTTAATATACTATTTTAGTTGGGACTACGTCACAATTTTACTTTGAAATTAAGTTTAATTATTGACGATTTCAAAATAAACATTAATGCTCAATATTTTGTAAATGAAAAACAGCTACGTAAAGAAGAAGAGTAGTATTTCTATTATTTTTAGATATCTTTTTAGATAACCTAACCTTTTTTAAATTAATAATAATAATAAACGTCATAATAATAAGACGTCACAAGAATGTGTGATTAAAACAGAAAAATGATATTCTCATTCTCATAAATATTTTACATAGTTTATAATAGGATAATTCCTAATATATCAAAACTTAATAACGTATAACTATATAGTAGTAACCAAAATTAAACATGGGCAATGAGCAGTCTACTAATATACCAGGTATAGATATTAGGGAAAAAGCAGTAGAGGTTTGTGATTTTTGGACACAGCATTCCGCAGTAATTTTTAATCAAGAAAGCAGTTCGCATTTAACTGTATTTATTGGAGAACTATTTATGGACACTGCTTATTTATGGAAGTCACAACCTCCTCTCCAAATAAATTCAAAGGTAAAGCTTATTTAACCTTTAAATTACTGGGAAGGTACACATGTAACTATTTCTGTTTAAATTCTTTTTATTCTGCTTTTAAAAAAGATCCAGGTGACTGATTTCTTAGAACTCAAAAAGAGGTACAAGAAATTTGAATGCTTAAACATTTTTAGACTTTTTCAGGTAATTCAAAGTGGCAAAAACTAGATTATATTTCTGGACCTCGGAGGTAAACTACACTATGTCATTTCGAGCAACTGTGTTTAGTTTAGCGTGTGTTTGCAACAAAGTTTAGAGCACTTAGGATGTTAATAAAATCATGAAATATCCACATCCAATAACCATATTCCACACCTTGATATTAAAATATCAGATATATTTAGTAAACTCTCTTCTTTGGATGTTAACAAAGGGCCTGGACCAGATGGGCTACCTACCTTATTCTTAAAAAAATGCTCCTTTATTCTTTCAAGACCTCTACCACATTTTCAAGCTCTCCCTCCAAACTGGAATCTTCCCCGACTACTGGAAAGACAGCTTTTTAAAGCCCATCTTTAAATCCGGTGACAAAACCTGTGTAACAAACTATCGTCCCATTAGTATAATCAGTGCAATCCCCAAGGTATTTGAAAGTCTGGTATGTGACATTCTAACCCCTCTATTTGAACCTCTACTATTGTTTGTTTTTTAACCAAGAGGAGTGATTCAAATTTACCGCACCGTAATGCTTGTTTCTAATTGGTCCAACCGTAGGCAAGTTTACTCCACTGTTATTAAATTTTGACACTAATGACATTTATGAAATTTTGGAACTTCTGTCATTTTATAGGTTAATTAAGTATATCGGCGATTTTTTGTGTTTTCTGCATTATTCCTTAAATTTTTATATTTTTAGTCAATTTTTGTATAAAAACAGTTGTTTTTAGAACTCTTTAGCGATGTGTTAGTATAATATAATATGTATGGATTATCATCGAAAGCTGATATGATCAACGAAAAAAGAAGATGAATTTGGTGAATTTTCTAGCAATTTTCTTGGGTGTGAATCTGTTTTTTTAGTTTACTCCTCTTGGTTAAAAAATCAACTATAGTCCAACAACAGTTTGGGTTTAGACCACGAAAATCTACAGAATTAAATCTTCTGTCAGGTGGACTTCTTGCTGGACATAGGTCTGGATCCCGTGTATGAAAAAAAAGTTGATTAATAGCAAGCTGAAAATTTGTTAATAGCTTAAGGGTGTCTAGTCAGATAAACTTTGATATATGGGAACACTGGAACAGGGGCAGTTTTAATTGTGGAATAGGTTAAAAATTTGGAATGGCCAGACCACGAAAACGGCACGTTTATTTTGTCCTACAGAATAGACTTAAACTCTCCGAACAGAGATTATACTCTCATGCAAAAATCAGACTGCTATTTATCACCTGTCATAATTCCTGTCATTTGACAAATTCTACATGTTCCACTCATTAAAACGCCCATTTGGTGATAAATAGCAGTCTGATTTTTGCATGAGAGTTTAATCTCTGTTCGGAGAGTTTAAGTCTGTTCTGTCGGACAAAATACATGTGCCGTTTTCGTGGTCTGACCGTTCCAAATTTTTAACCTGTTCCACAATTAAAACTTCTCCTGTTCCAGTGTTCCCATATATCAAAGTTTGTCCAACTAGACATCCTTAAGATATTAACAAATTTTCAGCTTGCTATTAATCAACAACAAATCAAACAACATCAACAACAAATCAAAAAATACTGTTCCAATAAATAGACAAAAACCAAATAGTTTAAACTATGACAAATACAAACCAATTTTTGGAAATAAAGTAGTCAGTAATTTTACAACCGTCCCTAAAATGGGTCACGTTCATGTGTCGCGTGTGGGTGTAGAAATGGAAAGTGAGGACCTTTTAAATGTTCTAAAAGAGACTGCTCCAGATATTAATTTTAAATGTGTTCAATGGCATAAAACGGAAACAGCATCATCCTTTAAAGTTTCTTTCCCCTTAGAAAAACTTAATGAAATAAATAATCCATCATTATTGCCCCAAGGGGCAATTGTTCGAAGATTTAAATTTAAAGGAAATTTTCAAAACAGTGCAGCCGTATTGGAAAAGGACTAGTCAACACAAATAGAAAAAATATTGATGTTAACGTAGGAAGTTTAGAAGTTCCTGAAAAACATAATAATATTTTAATTGGCGATAACTTGGTGAGTGTGTTCCATGTTAATGTTCAATGTTTAGCAAATAAAATAGAAATGATTGATTTATTTTTGTTGGAATTAAACTTTGACGTTGTCTGCTTCTCATAGCACTGGCAGAGTGAAGCAAATCTCAGATACATAAATATCGATAGGTATTTACTTGCTAGCAGTTTCTGTAGGAAGAATAAAAAGAATGGTGGTACTGTAATCTATGTTAAAAATACTTTAAAATTTGAAGCTATAAACTGCGATAGTTTTAATATTGAACAAACATCTGAATTTTGTGGAATTTTTATTCAAGATATTAACACTGTTGTATTGGTAGTGTATAGATCTAGTAAATGTAACGATTTTAAGTCTTTTTTCAAAAATTTTGAAAATCTATTGGATCACATTATGAGGCCAAATTTGAATGTAGTGATTTTGGGAGATTTTAATATCAATTTTAAAGGAAAAACACCAAACATTAGTGAATTGACTTCTATAACATCATCTTTTGGTATAAAACACACAATTTATGACTATACTCGAGTTACTGCTACATCTGCCACTTGTATAGACAATATTATGACAAATTTTGAAGAAAATCAGTTTCAGACAAATGTCCTTGAACCTTGTTTTTCAGACCATCGCGGACAGTATATTAATTTAATCAAATCATCAAATAAATTAAAATCAAGTGTTTGCACTAGAGCCTTTACACAGGAAGGTATTTTAAAAATGAGAAACTTTTTATCAGAGTTGGACTGGAACATTTTTGATAGTGATTTTGATGTAGATTGCTTAGCAACGTTTTTAATAGATAATTATAATTATGCAGTATCTCATTATTTTCCACTAAAAACATTGTTTATTAAAAATAAAAAATGTCCTGTAAATTAGTTTAATGACAACTTAAAAAATATGAGAAATTATCTGCACTCTTATAAAATATGTGCTGATTCTAGTAAAAATCCAATACATTACAATGAATATAAAAAATACAAAAATCATTATAATTCCGAGTTGAAAAACGCGAAAAAGATGGCTTATGAGAAATTAATATTAAGATAATTAGATGGAAGTTGGTTTAGTTAGTTGGAAGATAATTAACTATGAGCGTAACAAAACAAATAGTTCACATAATATAACAACCAATTTATCTTGTGACACTTTCAATAACTTTTTTGTTGAAATTGCTGAGAACATTATAAAAACCCTTCCTAATACATGAGACGACATAATCTTGAAATATCAAAACTTCCCAGCTCCATCAAGTTCATTCTTTCTATCTCCAACTACTCAACAAGAAGTATCGGAGGTTATAAATTCACTAAAAAATTCAAATTGTTTGGATACAAATGAGCTAAACGCTTCTTTTATAAAAAATACTTGTGAAATAATTACTGATCCTTTAACACATCTCATTAATAACATTTTTTCAATCGGGATATTTCCAACTGGATTTAAATACTCCAAAATTGTTCCTGTATTTAAGAAGGGCGATCGTGATCTTGTAGACAATTATAGACCAATTTCTATCGTTTCCATATTCAGTAAAATAATAGAAAAAATTCTGAAGCAACGCATAATATCGTACTTTGAAACCAATAACTTTCTTACCAGTTCACAATATGGGTTTATAGTATTGTAACAAAATAATTATTGACCTACCCTCGTATACCAGCTCCCGTCTCCGCACAGACAGAACACTATCGATGTTTCGAGATACGCCGATGCAGCGCCGATGACGTGCAAGCGGTCACATGGACATAGCTGGAGATATATAGATATTTCTGGAATATCTGTATCGCATATATAAATAGGACATATTTGTAAATAGAGTTAGTCTTAAGCTAAAGTTTGTAAAGTAAACTTGTATAAATAAAAAATAAAGTCGTATATAAATTACGAACCGCTAGTTTTATTGTAATTAGAAGTAATTACACTAATCACGCTACAGTTGGTGTCGGTGTTCGGTTAACTTAGTGCGATATAAATAAGTGAATTACAGAGAGACTTTAAAAGACTTTTGAACTTTATTCGTCGGGAATAACCGGAGTGCGTTAATTGTTCGGTATTCGGAAAGACTTTAAAATACTTTTGGACTTTATTCGTCGGGAATAGTTAAAGTGCGTTGATTGTTCGGTATTCGGAAAGACTGTTAAAAGACATTTTGGAAAGTACGTGTGTGCCGACCAAAGATGTTGCTACAAGAACTTACAGTAAAACAGCTCCGTGAACAGCTCGGAAACGGGATCTGGACAGCAGTGGGCTCAAGATAGTCCTACAAGCACGACTCGAGGATGTCCTCACGAAGAACGGAGAAGACCCAAAGACGTTCCACTTCCAGTCAGCAGAACAAGTAATCTTATCGAAATTAAAAACTGTTTCTGAAACGATCGATGAAACTTCTAGAAGAAGCGACGAGAAACTTGAAGAAGTTAGTAGAAGAAGCGACGAGAAACTTGAAGAAGTTAGTAGACAGAACAACGAGAAATTTGAAAGTGTTTCTCAAAAGATCGATGAAACTTCTAGAAGAAGCGACGAGAAACTTGAAGAAGTTAGTAGACAGAACAACGAGAAATTTGAAAGTGTTTCTCAAAAGATCGATGAAACTTCTAGAAAAAGCGACGAGAAATTTGAAAGTGTTTCTCAAGTAATTAAAGACGTTTGTAGACAGAATGACGAGAAATTTGAAGAAGTTTCTAGAACATTCGATAAGATGCAGAAAAGTGTAGAGACCGTAGAAGAAAAGATCAAACAACTAGAGAGCATGATAACCGATACAAAAGTACAACCATCAGTTAATGCAGCAGCGTTAGATCCGGTAGTGAAAGATGAACTACCGAGAGACGAAACGTCGCATAATATGAGATTCAAATTACCACCATTCGATGGAAAGTCCTCTTGGTCCATATATCTTAGACAATTTGAAGCTATTGCGACCGCCAATCATTGGACCAAACAGGAAAAGGCTGTTTCCTTGACTGCTGCTTTGCGAGGTGATGCTGCAGATATATTAAGATCAATTCCTAAGGGTCAAGAAAATTGTTACCAGACCTTGTTCACTCGTCTAGAAAAACGCTATGGAGATGCCCATCTACAACAAGTATACAAAGCACAACTGCGAAGTAGAAGTCAACGAGCAAGTGAGAATCTGCAAGAATTTGAAGCAGATGTGGCTCGTGTGGTGCGGTTGGCTTATCCAGAGGTGCCAGACAGCGTTTTAGAAGAAATTGCAGTAGATACCTTCGTCAGTGGGCTGAAAGATAATGAACTACAGAAAGCTTTACGACTAGCAAGACCGAAAGTTTTAGATGAAGCACTTGCTATTGCCTTGGAACACGAAGCAGCTAGCCAAGCTTCACGAAACAATCGAGTAATAACCGTGGAAAAAGGCGATAAGAGAAAAGATGAACGTTTGGTGGAAATGGTACGGAGGGTGATTCGTGACACGATGCCGAAGAGACGCATGAAGAGGGCTGGAAGAGTTGGTTCAAATACAGATGCTTCCTCGATACGGCCATGCAGTGAAAGTTGTAATCACCGGCTTAAAGTAGATGAACAGCTTTGCCCTGTGAGACGAACTACCGTCGTTAATGAGCAATGGCAGCCACAACAGTTACAAGAAGCCCAAGAAGACGATCCATGTATAAAAAGAGTATTGGATTGGATGCGTCGAGGTGAGAGACCTAGTTGGCAAAACATTAGTGCATGTAGTCCGGAAGTCAAGGCCTACTGGAGCCAATGGAATTGCCTGATACTAAAAGATGATCTTCTGTACAGAACCTTTGAGAACGATGATGGTACAGAATCTAAGCTTCAGTTGATTGTACCTAAAAGTAAAGTGTCAGAAGTATTGCGTCAGCTGCATGACGGTACATCAGGTGGACACTTTGGTATTACGAAGACTCTGCAAAAGGTTCGAGAACGGTTCTATTGGGTGAACTGTAAAGATGATGTAAGAAGATGGTGCCAGAAATGTGAATTGTGTACATCCGGTAATGGTCCAGTTGGTAAAAAGAGAGCACCCATGAGACAGTACAATGTTGGCAGTCCTATGGAAAGAATAGCAATCGACATTGCAGGTCCATTTCCAGAAACTGATGCTGGAAATAAATACATCCTGGTAGCCATGGATTATTTTACGAAATGGACCGAGGCCTATGCATTACCAAATCAAGAAGCTGCTACCGTTGCAGAGGTACTTGTTAAAGAATTCTTCAGCCGATTTGGTGTTCCCTTGGAGATCCACTCCGACCAAGGGCGAAACTTTGAGTCAGCTCTTTTCCAAAACGTTTGTAAATTGATTGGTGTCAATAAGACCAGAACAACACCCCTGCATCCTCAATCAGATGGGATGGTCGAGAGGATGAACCGAACGATGGGTAAACACTTGTCCAAAGTTGTATCTGAACATCAGCGAGATTGGGACCAACACATTCATTTATTCCTGATGGCCTACCGCTCGGCCGTAAATGAAACTACAGGTCAAACACCAACCTGCCTGATGTTGGGTCGTGAAGTTCGTTTGCCCTGCGACCTAGAGTTTGGCTGCAGACCTTCCGAGGAATATGTTGCAGGCGAAGAATACGTAGACCGCCTGAAGTTACGAATGAACAACATTCATGAACTTGCCCGACAACACATCCAGATAGCCAGTGACAGAATGAAAGATCAATATGATTCTCGCTGCAAGAATGAAAGCTTCGAAGTAGGTGATCTTGTCTGGCTTTATAATCCACAACGTCGTCGAGGCCTGTGTCCTAAACTGCAAAGACAATGGGAAGGTCCGTATGAAGTTAAGAAGAAAATAAATGACGTAATATACAGAATTAAGAAGTTACCAAACGGTAAACCAAAAGTTATTCACATAAATCGTCTTGCACCATATGCTGGCTCAAATGAAACAGAGGAAGCCCGAGTCCTCCAACAGGAGATGAAAGATGCACCACAGCCAAGTTTTAAGGAATTTATGTCAAATTACGCAGAAAGAAAGAGTGCTAGATTCGGCGTGACCACAGAAGTTCAGCAAGATCTGTTTGGTGTTCCAGAAAACGTCTCTCTAGCCCACTGTGTTGCACAAGACCTCGAGATGACTAAAGGAATCTCGTCCGTATTCAATAGAAAGTTCGGCCGCCTGGACGAGTTAAGGAATCAACAACCTAAAATTGGAAGAGTATTGCGATTGGAAGATGGTCCTCGATCTTTGCTGTATATAGTGACCAGGAAGTCTTATACGGACACGCCAAGCTACGAGAACATATGGCGTGCTCTAACTAATTTGAAGAAAATGGTCTGTAATTATGACATCAAAGATTTGGCTTTACCAAAAATTGGCCATGCAGTAGAAAATCTGGATTGGAAGATTGTGAGAAGCATGCTGGAAGTGATCTTCAGAGAAACTGGCGTACGGATTACTGTGTGTTGCATGAACCCGAAGATGTCATACCCTTCAAAGACAGTAGACTGTTACTTCTTTTCTAGGGGTGTATGCAGAGCTGGAGAATCCTGTAGATTCCGCCATCCTGGGCCATCTAGAGTTGCTGATCGGGACGCTCAGATCTTAAGAGGGGAGCAGTGTAACAAAATAATTATTGACCTACCCTCGTATACCAGCTCCCGTCTCCGCACAGACAGAACACTATCGATGTTTCGAGATACGCCGATGCAGCGCCGATGACGTGCAAGCGGTCACATGGACATAGCTGGAGATATATAGATATTTCTGGAATATCTGTATCGCATATATAAATAGGACATATTTGTAAATAGAGTTAGTCTTAAGCTAAAGTTTGTAAAGTAAACTTGTATAAATAAAAAATAAAGTCGTATATAAATTACGAACCGCTAGTTTTATTGTAATTAGAAGTAATTACACTAATCACGCTACAGTATTTTTACTACAAAAACGTTATTACGTAGGTCAAAATTTTTGACGTAAGAGAACTGTCAAAACATTAGAATGTGACTTTTCATTATTGCCGTGTTTATAATAAACATAGCAATAATGAAAAGTCACATTCTAATGTTTTGACAGTTCTCTTATGTCAAAAATTTTGACCTACGTAATAACGTTTTTGTGGTAAAAAGACTATAGAAAGGATCGTGCCACAACTCATGCACTCTTAGATGTGATGAGTGGCAAGTGGATGGCCTGGAGAAGCATAACCAAACTGCTGTAACGTTGTGTGATCTTTCAAAGGCCTTCGACTGTGTTTCTCATGAAATTTTACTAAAAAAACTGCACTTTTACGGCATCAGAGGTACTCCTCTAGAACTAATTAAATCTTATCTAAGTGATAGATACCAAGCAGTCAGATACGGAAATTGTCTCTCTGAATTTAAGCATGTTAAGCATGGAGTTCCACAAGGTTCTGTTTTGGGCCCTCTATTATTTATTATATATGTTAATGACTTGCCCAATTTTATGGCTCCATGTAAAACAGTACTATTTGCAGATGACACTACTTTTATTTTTTCTGACAGAAATCATTCTCTTTTAGAAACCAATTCTAGGAACATAAATTCAAATGCTCAATCATGGTTCGCAGCAAATAAACTTAAACTAAATGACACCAAAACTCAAAATTTATTCATTTCAAGTAATCCATTCGATGCTCATGTGGAAAAAAATATTGTAAAATTGCTGGGCATGACAATTGACAACACACTGACTTGGTATAACCATATTGACTATCTCAAAGGCAAACTTTCCAGTACTTTATTTTTACTTAGACAACTAAAACTTGTTACAAGTGTTGATACCTTAAGAACAATTTATTTTTCTCTCTTCCATTCGTTTTTGCGTTATGGCGTTATTTTTGGGGAAACTCTTGCAATGCACTAACAATATTTAAATTGCAAAAAAAAGCAATTAGAATAATTGCAAAAGTTGGTTACTTGGAATCTTGCAAACCATTATTTATTAAATATAAAATAATGCCCTTGCCAACACTATGGCTATACAATGTTCTCGTGGAAACACACAAAACTGCAGATACTTTAGTTAAACAGTCTGGCTTGCATAATTACAGCACAAGAGGTGCAAATAATATCAGAACAGTCAAATATCGTTTGAGTAAATCACAAAAAAACTCAATTGATTTTAACATGTATAATGTCCTACCTATAGATTTTAAAAACCTTACAATCAATAAATTTAAAGTCATTCTGAAAAAATATCTACTGAGATGCTTTTTACTCCGTTAGTGAATATTTCGATTATTGTAAGCAGTATCATGGACATGAATATTACTCACTATGTTTTCCGATGTCATATTTTGTAAATGTGCGTGAATGTATTTATATTTCTATATGTTATATTGTTTATATGTACACATTATCTCATGTATTTTATATATATCAAATTGACTTGCTATGAATTCAAAAATTTTTTTTTTGTAAACGTAGTCAATAAATTTTTGAATCTTTGAATCAACTTTTTTTTCATACGCGGGATCCAGACTTAGCACCTTGGAGAAGGGGTATCAAGTTAATACGATATACACTGACTTCTCCAAGGCATTCGACAGGGTGCCACACAATATTTTGTTGCGTAAGTTAAAACTGATTGGGATTGATGAGCCTTTATTGTCATGGTTCCAAAGCTACTTATCTGATCTTAGACTGATTGTTAAAATTGGCACTTTTCTTTCTAAAATTATCCAAGTTCCATCAGGAGTGCCTCAAGGCTCTCACCTTGGGCCACTCTTGTTTAATATTTTCATAAACGACATAAATGAATGCATCGCAATCAGTGTATTTTTGCTCTTTGCTGATGATCTAAAATTATACCCAGAGGATTGTGAAAAACTACAGTACGATTTAAATAACTTGCTAGAGTGGTGTAAAAGAAATGACATGGAACTTAATCCAACTAAATGTAAAACTATGACTTTTCCCGTTCCAGAAATACTATTGTTTTGGACTACAAATATTAAAAACTAAAACCGGGCAGCCCTATACTTTATTACCAAAATGTTAGAGGACTAAGAACTAAACTGTCTGACCTCAGCTTGAATGTCAGCAACTGTTCCTATGATATCATTATCTTAACTGAAACCTGGCTCACACCTGACATTATGG
This sequence comes from Diabrotica virgifera virgifera, assembly GCF_917563875.1. NCBI lineage: Eukaryota > Metazoa > Arthropoda > Insecta > Coleoptera > Chrysomelidae > Diabrotica > Diabrotica virgifera. Next base: position 107,656,179 of record NC_065444.1, read on the forward strand.
ATGCTGAACTTGGGCTTCTTAACTACAATATCTACAGAACCGACCGCTCTAAGGACTCCAGTGTCTTCAGTAGAGGTGGGGGAGTATTGATTGCCATTAAGAACTCAATTCCTTCTTATCAAATTCAGTCTGATCCTTCGATTGAACAGTTGTTTGTTCTCTTTAATAACAAATCTATAATCGGTACAGTATATTTTCCACCTAAATCTATAGCTACTTTATACCAATCATACTTTGAACAGCTTATCACTATAAGTGAGCAATATTATAGAGCAAACCTTTTTCTATTGGGTGATTTTAATCTTCCATCTGCAGTTTGGGATGTCGATGATTATTGTTCCGTTGCTTCTCCTCAGCCTACAGCTACACAATCTGAAGCTGATTCTATTGAAACTATATCCAATATATGTGCTTTTTTCAATCTCTTCCAGACCAACGAAATAACCAACAATAGAGGAGTTACGCTTGATCTCATTTTATCTCCATTGGGTATTGATGTATTGAAGGCTATCGACACTTTAATTCCAGTGGACACACATCATCCTCCGCTTGAATGCAGTTTGCCACTCAAAATCATAAATGATCATTCATCTGGTGAAGAGTATTATTATGACTTTGTTCATGCTGACTATGCAGCAATTCGTTCTTCCCTTGAAGCAATTAATTGGGATGGTGCACTTCAAGGAAAAGAGCTCTCTGACATGGTTTCTGTATTTTACGACATTTTTTATTCCATCATTGATCGTTTTGTTCCGCTAAAAAAAATCTGTGATAAGAAATATCCATGCTGGTACTCCTCTGAGCTGAAGAAGTTGCTTCACGAGAAGAAATCAGCGCACAAGATATATAAGAGCACAAGGTGTCCAGAAAGTTATGCAGCATTTAGTAGCTTAAGAACTAGATGTAAATTTTTATCAAGACAGTGTTATGCTGATTACATTCAACGTACCGAACATTCTATTGTTAATAACGTTAAATCCTTTTGGAAATTTGTAAGTAGTAAAAGGGAAAATAACGCTATACCTAATACAATGACTCTTGGAGATCGTACTGCCTTCAATGGAACTGATATTGCTAATTTTTTTGCTAACCAGTTCTCTTCCGTCTATACTAACCAATCCTTACATCCGCATGTAACCCAGATTTCACCTTTGGTTAATGTGTCTAATTATCACATTGAAATTTCAAAAATCTACGAAAAACTGTCTGAACTCAATACCAACAAAGGTCCTGGTCCTGATGGAATTCCCCCCACTTTCCTTAAAACATTCAGCTTCATTCTATCACGCCCACTTTTTTTATATATTTAATAAGTCTTTATTAACAGGGGAATTTCCAGACTACTGGAAAAACTCTTATGTCACTCCAATATATAAATCAGGTCGAAAATCGGATATAGGTAATTATCGTCCCATTTGTATTCTTAGTGCTATTCCTAAAGTTTTTGAGAGCATTATTTCCGATTTTTTAAGTTATGACTTCTCGCCAATTATAGGGGCCCAACAATTTGGATTTACATCCAAAAAATCAGCAGAATTGGGTCTCATAACATATGTTGATTTTTTGACAGATGCTCTTGAGAGGGGTTTACAAGTTGACTCTGTGTATACTGACTTTTCCAAAGCTTCCGACAAAGTTAACCATGAGCTCTTGATTCATAAACTTTATTTATACGGAGTTGATGGCCTTATATTGAAGTGGCTCAAGAGCTATCTTACGCAAAGATCACAAATTGTCAGGGTTAATCATCACTATTCTCATACCATCTCTGTTACCTCAGGTGTACCACAAGGATCACACTTGGGACCTCTGTTGTTTAATATATTTATCAATGATCTAATACCCTGTTTCCAAGTAAGTGAAACTTTGTTATTCGCTGATGATTTAAAATGTTTTAAAATAATCATATGTGAGGCTGATTCGCTTAGTCTACAAGGCGATATTGATCGCCTATCTAACTGGTGTATGCAAAATGGTATGTGTTTGAATGCATCCAAATGCCATATTCTTCGTTTCCACCGAACTCATCATCCAATCATCTTCGAATATAGTATAAATAATCTGACCTTACATTCTGCCGCTGAAACTAGGGATCTAGGTGTGATCATTGACTTCGCCCTTAGCTATAAATCACACATTTCTAGTACAATACAGAAGTCTATGAAGATGCTTGGCTTTATAAAAAAACCACCAGAGACTTTACAAACATCTCAGCTATTAAATCCCTTTATTTCTCCCTGGTTAGATCTCATTTCTATTACTGTTCCACAATTTGGTCCCCCCATTACTTTACTCATAAACTGAAACTTGAGGCTGTCCAACACAATTTTCTGATATATATACTGCCACTAAGATGCATGTATACTACGACTATTCTGTATTAGAGCGCATACTGAACTTACCTCCTCTTGAGGTACGCAGAAAACAAAGAGACTTAATAATTTTATTTAAAATTATCAACGGGCTGTGTAACTGCCCCGAGCTTCTCTCCAAAATATCTCTATTTGTCCCCAGTCGTTCGACTAATAGGCAGGTGCAAACCTTTCATGTCTCTTTTCATAGATTCAGTTATTCTTACAACACATTTATTCCTAAAACTCTTCGATTAGCTAACTCATTAAATAACCTCGAAATTTTTAATATATCAGTTTCCCGCTTTAAAAACCATATTTCTTCCCTAACTTTTTAACTTTTTAATATTTTCGGCCAGAGCTTTTGTATTGTGATTAGTGTTACATGACCTGTATGTATTAGATAACTCAAAACCGTTATACCTTGGAACATTTCTGAATTGATTTAAGTGATATCTTTTGTTTGTAATTGTACTGACCTAATGTTATCGTATTCTTTTTTTTTTCTTTTTTGTAACTGTACTACTCATAGCATTATTTTTATGTTATATAAATTATGTTATATAATTTAGAACACTGTAACATTTATATCTGAATAGGGCTTGCCCGTGAATAAATAAATAAATAAACAATATTGGTCACTATACTCTCGAAAGAACTTCCCTTTTTAAAGACTTGGGGGTCACCCTTGATACAAACTTACAGCTTTCACATCATCTGGAGAATGTTGTTAATAAGGCTTTCCAGATGCTTGGTTTTATTAGAAGATGCACCCAGGACTTCACAAATATTACAGCTTTAAAAACCCTCTACTGTGCCTTGGTCCGTCCCCATCTTGAGTATGCCTCCTGTGTATGGTCTCCTTTTTATGGAGTGCATACTAATGCTCTTCAGTTAGTTGAACATACATTTTTAAAGCAAATTGCATATAGACTTAATATCTTGGACAACTACAATGATGCAGATATTCTTAATATCCTGGATATGGCACCGGTCACTGCTCATCATAAGAGAAGGGATCTCATCACTTTCCACAACATCCTACATGGAAAAACTGGAACTCCAGAGCTTCTTCAAAAAATTAATATTCATGTCCCACTAAGAACAACCAGGGCTACAGTTAGTTTCCATTACCCAATCCACCATACTAACTATGGTCTTAACAACTTCCTCACTAGAACTGCCAGACTAGCAAACCAGCACCTTAATATTGACCTTTTTCAAACTTATAGCAAGTTCCTGAGTCAGGTTTTAGTAAACATTAACTACTTATTGTGCTGTAAAAATAATAATAATAATAATAATAATAAACTCAAAAGTGACTTGTCTGCTTATGTCCGCCGACCACACTAATTAATGTCCTTAGGTATGATTATTTATGTAATTTGTATTGGCAACATATTTTATTTATATTGATAATTTGTATTTTTTGTTGTCTTTATTGTATGTAATTTATATTTTAATCTATTGTTTTTTTTCTGTAAATGGTTGTAACCGTATATAAATAAAAAAATCTGATATATCCCATAATTAGTTGAAAGACAATATGACTATATTTTAATGATAATATATAACCCATTTGTGTAATCCAAAAGATGTCACTCTAGCACAGTATAGTTTTGTTACTACAAAACCTTAATTTTCAATTGAAAGTACAGTACAACCTGCCATATCCGGACCTGTCATATCTGGACCTCCCCATATCCGGACGGTTCTGCGCCGTCCGAAGGCAGTCCTGCTGTTGGACAGCGCACTAAAAGAAGAACTAAAAGATGGCGAAATAATGTGTTATAGAATCTATAAAACGTGTCTATCGACGAAAGTTATTGACGGCGTTGATTACTGGAATGTATGAAGAAGAAAACCTTTCAGAGACTGTAAAAGAAGTAGTGGTCTTGATATCCGGATTTTTTCATATCCGGATCGATCTGTCACCACATTGTTCCGGATATGGCAGGTTTGACTGTATTTATAATTAATTACAAAAGATAGGTTATCTATTGTCCGACAAAGGACCCCACAGAAACCTTATAGTGCAGTGACTGAAGGTGGATCTGAGCTATTACCTCCGATTTCGTTGAACCTTCGTCGATTTGCATGAAAATTGGTGAGTGGTTAGAGGATATCTCAAGGAACAAAGGTGACATGGTACCCACTTGTGCTTTTACCCTGGAGGTGGATTTACCCTTCTCAGGGGTGAAAATTATTTTATTGAAGATAACCCCATAATTCGATAGAGGGACAAATTCTATGCAACATTTGTTATATAAAGTTACTAAAATAAACCAAAACATTTGAGTTATTAAAGATCAAAGATTTTAATTTTTCGTGAGAAAAATGCATGTTTTTAACCAATTTTCCATAAATAACTCAAAAACTATAAGTTTTTACAAAAAAGCTATTATTACCAAAATTGAAGCTAATAAAAAACGAAATAAACTCCTTACTAGAAAAATCTTTTAGTGTTAACTAAAAGTGAGTTATAGGTAATTAAATGTATAATATTTATTTCGGCGGGTACCCAAATCTAAGTATTCAAGTTTGAATAACGAGAAAATTATGAATTTTATAACATAAACTTATTAAACATTTAATTTGTCAAAATACTTAGAAATATCTATCTTGATAGCATTAAAATTCATGCTCCAAGAATTTTTAAAAATTTATCTTAAAAATTTTTCCAAAAAATGTTATTGTTTTTTTTTAATAACTCCGTTAATTTTTACGATATCAGGTTCACCTAAAAACGATTTGAAAGTTAATTCCAAGGGCTATTAAACCACGTTGAAGTTAAGCTCTTAGACCCCTTACTTTTTTCAAAATAAAAGGTTAAATGGCCCCGGTTACATGGTTCTCACAGCAAAATTTAAGCTTTAAACGTTTCTATCTCGGTTATTTTTTACCCTACAGAACTAGTAAAAACGGTGAAATATTTGATACAGAAGACACTAAAATTTTGTTATATATAATTTTTTACGTATATTGAGTATTTTTGGAGTTATTATCCAAAGAAAATGAAAATTACGATGATTTTAAAAATTCTGTTTTTTTTAAATTACATCTTTTTTTCAAAAATATGCATTCTAAACCAGTCAAAATTGTTGAAATTATTACTTATGCGAATATAAAGAAACTCTTGTAATAATAACTGTAAATTTAAATTTTTGTGGAAATGGCGTAAATTTTATTTTTTCACTTTTTCTTAAAAAATTCTCTTATTTTTATCATAACTTGCTTAATTTTGATGCTATTAATTTCTTCTGGAGCTCATTTGATAGGTATTTCGAAGTACTTTGACAAGAGTTTACCAGGCATATTCTATAAAATCCATCGTTTTTCCGTTATTTAAGCTTGAATTATGAGTACTCTTCGAAAAAAATATACATTCAATTATCCATAACTCACTTTGAATTAACATTGGTTTAGTTTTTTAGGTGAAAAGTGAATTCAATTTTTTATTATCTTCAATTTTTGTAACACTTTTTTAACTTTTTGTAAAAGCTTATAGTTTTTGACTTTACGTGAAAAACAGCCTTAAAACATGCATTTTTTTACGAAAAAAATAAAATCTTTGATCTTTAATAACTGAAATAGATTGAGTTGATTTACAAAATATTGATTTACATTAATAATTTTTTATAATAAATTTTGCTTAGAATTTGTCCCTCTATCGATTTATGGTATTATTTTCAATAAAATTATTTTTACCCCCGAGAAGGGGTGGCATCCAGCCCCAGGGTAAAAGCGCAAGTTGGCATCATGTCACCTTTGTTCCTTGAGGTATTCTCTAACTACTCACCAATTTTCATGAAAATCAATGGAGGTTCAACGAAATCGGAGGTGAAAACCTTCAGTGACTGCACTATTATGAGAAATGGCTCTCTGTCAAATGCTCTGAAACTTTGGGTTCTGGTAGTCCTTGCTCATACAGACTGTATGACTTGTACACACTTCTAAATAGGTCAAACCGGCAAACAGGTGTATGTTCTCAAAGAAATTGAAAGTGTGTAAAAAACACACACTTTGGAACATAATATCATTTATGATATTATGTTAAGTTCATTTATGATATTGTGTGTTACCACACTTTTTTACACACCTTCAATTTCTTTGAGAACATACACCTGTTTGCCGGTTTGACCAAAAAAATCATAGTTTTAAGATATAAACCTCTGAGGCTGAGGTTATAGGTACTGCCAGTGAGTAGGTTTGAGTTGGAATAATTTCATTCTCTCGAGAATGGGCGACTCTGGAGGTAGATTCCGAAAGAGGTCGATTTTTATTTTTAAATTATAATTTTTTGGCGTATATATCATACTAGTGACGTCATCCATCTGGGCGTGAAGACGTAATGGATGATTTTTTAAATGAGAATAGGGGTCGTGTGATAGCTCATTCGAAAGGTTATTCAATTCTCTATCCACTAATATAAACATTAACATTTATCATCATCACTGGCTCGACAGCCCTTTCTGGGTCTTGGTCTGTTCCAGGATTATTCTCCATTCTGATCTGTTTCGTGCTTTTTTTCTCCAGTTTTTTATTTTTAAGGTTATTATATCATTTTCTATTTGTTCTAAATATCTCAGCTTGGGTCTTTCTCTTGTTCTTTTTCCTACTGGCATCTGTTTGAATATTTTGTTTGGTATTTCGCCTTCTTCCATTCTTTCTACATGTCCCATTCAACGCAGCCGTCCTATTTTAATGAATGTTATGATATCCGGATCCTGGTACATTTCGTATAGTTCAAAGTTGTACCTTCTTCGTCTTTGTTTGTTTCCTCTCTTTTAGTGAGTGTCCAGGTTTCTGAGCCGTATGTGAGTACCGGTCTTATTAAGGTTTTGTATATTTGGCATTTTGTTTTCCTTGCGACGTTATCTGATCTTAGTTGCCGAATTAAGCCATGGTAACTTTTATTGGCAATAAATATTCGCCTCTTCACTTCCTCCGCTACGTTATTATCAGACGTGACTAGGGATCCCAAGTATGTATTCTCCTATTGTTATATTTTGTGGCTGCCTTATTTCTGTGTTTTTACTTACCTGCATATATTTTGTTTTGTTCTGGTTGATTTTAAGGCCACTATTTTGTGCAGCTCGTTCTATTTGATTGAATGCCTCTATCATTTCTCTTCTTGAAAACATTAACAATAACATAATTATTTATACAGGCCTAAAAATTTTTTTTGAATCAAATTAATTGAGACAAAAAGAAGAATGGGTATAATTTATTTAATTCAAAATACATTTTACTGTTGTCCGAACACAGGAAAAAATGTTTATTTGATAAATAAATATTGTTTTTCGCTTAAATTCAATATTAAAGCTGCCACCCACCTGCCTCTTAGCAGTTTGAACATTTAATTTAAGCAAAAAAGCAATGTTTATTTTTCAAATTAACATTTTTTTCTATTTTCTGACAGCAGTAAAATGTATTTTGCATCAAATAAATTACATACATTCTTCTTTTCTCTCTCAATTAACTTAATTCAAAAAAAAATTTTTGGGCGCCCTATATAAATATTTATGTATGTTAATGTTTATATTAGTGAATAGAGAATTAAATAACCTTTCGAATGAGTTATCACACGACACTTGTTCTCATTTAAAAAAATCATCGATTGCGTCATCACGCCTAGATGGATGACGTCACTAGTATGATATATATATGCGAAAAAATTATAATTTAAAAATAGAAATCGACCTGATTCGGGATTTATCTCCAGAGTCGCCCATTCTCGAGAAAATGAATTTATCCCAATTCAAACGTCCTCACTGTACCTATAACCTCAGAAGCTTATATCTTAAAACCGTGACTTTTTGGAGCCATGGGCCCATTGAGTCTTTTGTTCTACACATCAAGGACTACCAGAACCCAAAGCTTCAGAACATTTGACAGAGAGCCATTTCCCATAAGTTTTCTGTGGGATCCTTTACAGCCTTGTTTCTTTAGTCCAACAACGTAAATATGTTAATTATGGCAGGTTATGTTTTGCGATAGCAAGCGTAAAGTGTAAAGTAGCAATATCTATTTCCATCTCCACTTCAATTAAAAAATCTTAGTAGCTGTAATTTTTTCTTAAACGTCTAAGTGAATGATAAAATATGTTTATTATATTACTAAAGATATTGTTTTTTATTTTTTCAGCATTTGATGATATACAGACATCCCTGCATTGTAAAATATGTATCTTCTTGGCATAAAGACTTGGCAAAGTATTATCTGGCCGTTGAAGAAATAACCCCCTTGTCTCAGGAAATTGCAAAACTAAGTGGTCTTGAAATTTCAGTTGGATTACATTCCATTCTGAAAGCACTTAATTTTTTACACAGTCATGCCGAAGTATCTCACAATAATTTGTGCATATCCTCAATATATGTATCAAAAGAAGGAAATTGGAAATTGGCTGGAATGGAATTTTTATGCAAATACAAAGATTTAACTGTGGATTATTTAAACAAATGTAAGTCCAATAGGTACAGTAAATCAGTTGACCCAAATGAGGAAAAACTGTTCCAGATGAGTTCGACTAGGAAAGATTTTATTGATATCTATGCATTTGGAGTGTTAGCATCTGATCTATTAAAAACTTTTAAGGATGAAAGTAAGTAGCACTTATTTATTCATCTTTATTGTCTTTGAATGACGTATACTATGTATCACTCTTACACACTCCATCATAACAATGCCGCTTCATGTTTCCTTTTTGTACGGATATCATAGTAATACTCTTCTAAAAAAAATTATTTCCCAGTTGAGGCATTTTTTCTTTATTGAAGTTATACTTCTTTAGGCACGAGGGTGAATTTTTACATTCCCTGGCGCATGCGCACACCGACAGTATGTTAGTCGCTACATCTTTATGTAGCTCAAATAAGGTGTGCGTGAAAAGAATATATTATTAGTGTTTTTAGTAAATATATTTATTATAATTTTTGTGTCTTTGGATTGGTCTTCCTCGGGAATAAGATATTTTATAATAATAGTAAGTATATTTAAAGTATTTTTGTATACTTCACTTGGTCTATTAAATTTGTCAGTATGTATGAGAAATCTTGTAACCTGTCAAAGCAAAGGGAGTATAGCGCAGTGGTAGAGCGCATGACCAGAGATCGAGAGGTCCCCGGTTCAAATCCCCGTGTGTTTTCTAATTTTTTTTATTTTTCTTATTGATTTAATAAAATTTTTTGGAAAGTACTAAGTAAAAATTAGTTTAATCTTTAAATAAAATACAAATAACCTGTTGAAAGTATATTTATTTCGTTGAAATCATATAATAGAAGTATAACTTCTTACGTGCGTACAAAGTACACACACATTCTTTTTTTTTTATTTTATTTTTTTCAATTACTTTAAAGCGAAATTACATGGTTCACTTTTGCCTTTCAATTTGGATGAAGCAACCAAATTGGCCGATGTAAACATGAAAATAAATCATTTTTTGTCATTGTATCTTGTCTTTCAGTGGCGTTGAAATAATTGAACATGCTCAATATTTTCACTTCTAGCGTTCAATCTTCAACGCGGTTGAACGAGAAACACAAGAATTGAACAATTTCACTTTTACAGTAAGTTGTGCATGCTACACTGTCGAAAAGGGGAGTATTTGGACGATACATATCTACTTTACTTACTACCAAGGAATATACACGCATATGCATATGTGTCTATTCGTTGCTACTACAGCACAACCAGCTTCACTTTGGATGTGAACTGATGTTGACGTTCGGTTTTTCCAAATTTTTTCAATTTTATTTAGGTACCGTCTCGCCAAGTAAAACACTTGCACGGTACCAAAATACAATTTAGAAAATATGAAAAACAGAACGTCGACAACAGTGCGCATCTAAATCTCAAATACAAAGTGAATCTGGTCGTGCTGTACATACCTACGCAATGGTGTTCAAATGGAAGGAAGAGCACACGCCTCTGTCCTTGGTACATTTTAAAAAGTATTCATATCTACGGATGACTATAAACGAACTATAAAATGTAGGCTTATAAAAACCGATATTGTCGTGTACTTACTTACTTAGTCCTAAGGCTTTCTACCTTTAGGTGTAAGGCTGGTGGATTTGAGTTTGGCATTGTAGTCTCCATGCTTTCCGATTTCTTGCACTTTCCAATGCCAATCCCTTCTTCTCGACTTCTTTCCTGATTTCATCTACCCACATAACTCTTGGTGTTCCTCTTTTGTTTTTCCCCTGCACTCTCGTTTCGAACACTCGTTGTCGTGTAAATGGTATTAAATTGCTAATTGAAGATTTGAATATTAGTGATATAACCGAAGAAAACATAAAATTGAAAATTAAAGATATCAATACACGTTATACTTGTGAGTTGATAAAGATAAAACGATCGACCAAAAGCGGCTGTTCCACAGATGATATTATGTTCCAAAGTTGTTTTGGTTTAGATTATATTGAGCATCTCGGTACTCTGTATAATGCTTCTAATGATCCAAGACAATCCCCAGTAGCAAGATGTTTAAGAACGATTTGAAATTTGACTTTTTCGGGCAAAGCGTCCCTCATCATAGTACATATTTTCTTTCTGAATTAACAGTCTAACCATTGTAAGAAGTCATCAAATTTTGTTTCAATCGTGCGGAGATGATTAAGGTATGCATCTGGATCCTTATCTGCCAATTCTCTCAATAGAATGCTTGAAGCTTCTAAGGCTTGTCTTCTTAATACCCATGATCGCACCCACCAACGACGGCGCGGCGTTTCCTTAGCTTGACAGGTTGGCTGCCTACGGGGTGTGCCGGCCTCCTTCGGTAACGCCGACTACCCCGTGAGCCTTACTTCGATTGTGTAATCGATACTCCGTTCGGAGTAGTCGGCGTTGCCGAAGGAGGCCGGCGCACTCTGATCGGAGTATTCGGAAGTCAACGTGTTAAATGACCACAAATTAATGCAACTCCTAAAGGCACGACTTACGGAATTCTTCTGGTTGATTTCTGTGCCCAGATATGTGAAGGCATCCACACGTTCAATAGTATAGTTGTCTATTGCCATATTATTTTCATTGTCAGGTGTTTTTTCATTTCATTTTCATTGTCAGGTCAATTTCGCTAGTTACCGAATTCTTCTGGTTGACTTATGTGCCCAGATATGTGAAGGCATCCACATGTTCAATAGTATAGTTGTCTATTGGTCTATTGCGATATTAGTTTCATTGTCAGGTATTCTTTTGGCGGTCATGTACTTCGTTTTTGTTTCGTTTATTTTAATCCCTCGTTTTCATGATTCTGGATCAATTTCCTTGAATGCTTCCATTCGTCATTGCTTGTTCCTATTAATGATGGCTACATCGTCTGCATGTGCAGTAATTTTTACTGTTTTGTTATTGATATGGCCGGTTATAGTATTTTTACTACAAAAACAAGATTACGTAGGTCAAAATTTCTGACGTCAGAGCACTGCCAAATTATTAGAATGTTACTTTTCATCATGGCCACGTTAATGTCATTAAGTACTTGTCAGATATTTTCTTTGTTTTTGTTTACTGTACAAATAATATCTCTAATTCTTTATTCTAATTAATGATGCCAATCGGTTTTCATTTCTTGTCGAAATATATTAATAATACGCCGAAATATTTGTAATCTTAATTAACGTAAATAAACATCAACTTTAAAATTGACATTTCTCTTGACCGATCTTGCAAAAGTGTCAACATGATATTATAATAAGAAAAACGTAATCGCGATTACATCGAGAATTTTAGAATTATATTAATTGAATAACCAAAAACATTTTTTATAATTAATAATATACATTTTATGAAACAGTTCTGTGTTGCTGTATTTTTACTTCATTTCGTACGCACAATCCACAATTTGATTCAAAATATAGCTTTAAAACACTGTAAGTACTACTGTTTTTATAAATACCTTCATATTAAATATACCTTAATTTAAAAACTATAGTAATTATTGTTGTGTACCTATATACTATTGTATTTGTGTTTGTATTGAGAAACATATGCAAATCAAAATGCATCTTTAATAGATTATTTTGAACAAGAACGAAATAATGGGATTCTCTTTTACCATTAACTGCAGTGCAGATAAGTAAGTTAAAGAATTTAAATTTCTTACATTAGGTTTATTGGAAATAACATTATTATTAAAAAAATCAGAAAGTTTTCTTCTGAATTTTAGCGTTTGCAGTAGGTACTTAGTTTAAAAATATTAAATAATCTATTTTAATGATTATACCTACACTATGATAATATTGTTGTTACTTAATATATTTCGGCAAGTAATGAAAACCAATTGACATCATTAATTAGAATAAATGAGGAGCTTGGTATCAAAGACGGACAACTCCATTTTTTTCAAAATTGAGTTAATTGTACAGTCTTTTAGGATTTTTCACAGATAATTCAAATCTGAATTGCTTTAGTTTCAAAAGCGGCTAGAACATGCAAGAAATTGCATTTCAAAACGACCACAGCTCCAACTTGATTTAGTAGCAAAATCGGACTACTCCATTATGGCCAATCGAAAGGTAGTATTTCCGTCAAGTTGTCATGCGCACTAGAACACACCTACTGAGAGTGGCCATTGCGTTTCAAGTTTGCAACAGTTTACGACGTTATTTCAACAGTTCGTTTTTTTTTAATATTATTCACGTTATTTTTCCGAAAAATGCAAGTGAACGTAGTTGAAGCACCTAAAAATTAAGCCAGGAAGAGATTAGACAACAAAAATGGTCGACATTGGGTTCAAAAACGGACAGCTCCACACCTTGGTTGCAATACCGGCCAACTCCATTTTCTTTATTGATTTTAGGGAATAAAACATAAATATATTTACATTTTCGTTATTCAAAAGCATTAGAAGACGCTAGAAGTATATTCATAAAAAAAATCACAATTGAATCTAAAGAATATAACGCGCTGCAGTTTTTCACCTTTCCTGAAAAAAGTACAAAATGGAGTAGTCTGTCTTTGATACTCAGCTCCTCAAATAATTATAGATATTATTTTTTAGCAAACAAAAAAAAAAGAAAAATATCTCTGACAAGTAATGACATAAACGTGGCCATGATGAAAAGTCACATTCTAATGTTTTGACAGTGCTCTTACCTCAGAAATTTTAACCTACGTAATCTTGCTTTTGTAGTAAAAATACATATATTGTTTTCTCTGATGACTGCCTCAAGAACTAGGTTGAACAGCATGGTTGATAGTGCGTCTCCCTGTCTCACTCCCACGTGGATGTCAAAGAGGGGTGTCAGTTTTTCTTCTTCATATTGGCTGTGATTTTCGACGGTAGCGCTCTCCCGCGGTTTGAAACTTATACTTTTCTGATAAAATTGGTGTATGTGAAATACACAAACCGAGAAAAATAGATATTTATCTAGAAAAACCCAAATTATGAACTGAAATATTATTGTAACCTGATTACTGAACGAATACACAGAATTAATAGTAAAAGTAATTATGTTTTTTTTTATTTTATTCATTATAATTTTAATAATGGACCATGATAGTCGTGACGTCAAAACGTCAAAAAAAGTTTTCCAAACACGTTATGTCTAGGTACACGCTAAAATGTACGCAAATAAAAAAGTTAAACTTCATCAAGCTAGTGACTATTTAGCGTGGGCAGTGACTGTATATTTTGATACACGCTATTTTGATATGTTTAGTGTTTGTTTGATAGAAAAATATTTGTTATGACGTTTAATTCTACCTAACTTTTTTATTTGCGTGCACGGTAGCGTATACCTAGACACAACGTGTTTGGAAAAAAATTGACGTTTTGACGTCACACTATCACGGTCCATTAATATATAAATTCGTGCGAATACATGACTGCTTGCGCAAGAGGCCATTGAGAAAAAGAAGAAGTTTATGTGAAATTTAGAGGTTACCTCTGTTTTTTTTTATTGGCTATGGGTTTCGTCGGTAGCGCTCTCTTGCGGTTTGAAACTTGTACTTTTCTGATAAAATTGTTCAAATTCAGTACACAAAACTGCCACCAACAACGCTGGCGAAAACTGTCAAATCCCCTCTACTCATCGGCTCACAGCGAATACTCTAACTGCGGCTTTTGAACCATACAACGTCATTTTTATGAGGCTGATATATTTTTTAGGTATATCTACACTGCCCGTAAGAGAAAACGGGCGACCCTCAAAATTGGTCATTTTTGATATCTCGAATTTCCTAAACCTATTGTCCGATTTAAGTGATTTTTTAATATATTATAGCCTTATTTTTTAACAATGACTGCGTTCACCAGATGCAAACACGTTCACAACTGTTTGCACTTTGATTCTTAAACTTGCTGACAGCGAGCTGAACGGTTGGTTGTTTAGGTTAAAATTTGACATTTTGCTTCTTTTGTTTGAAGGTAACCTAAAATAAATTTTCTCAATAAATAAGTTTTTGAAATTATTTTTTATTAAAAGAAAAAAGAAAATGAATTCAATAGATAATAACGTAGCTGAATATCTTCAGTAGCCGTTATTTTATATACAGGGTGATTGATTAGTGGGGTAAAGCTCAATAGATCCGCTATAGTAATAGATAGCAATAACAAAAATTGTAGCCAACTTTGAGCTACAAAATTAGTTAGAATGTAAAGGCGGGTATACATATGCGCTCTGCTCGGTGTGCGAGCCGCTCGCGCGCAGCATATTCGTCAGATTAGTACCTGTTTTCAAGTGGCGCACAAACGGCACGCACACGGCGCACCACGATCTAGCTTCTGTCGGTTTTTCAACAAACGCTTTGATGGTTCGCGATACGTATTTGGACGGGTTTGCAAATGGTTTGTTGGTTTTTGCGCGCCTGAGTTGAATATTTGTTAGTAATGAATGGAGTGGTCGGAACTGTCAGAAGGAAATATCAAACTTATTGATGTTTACCGTGGAAAATCATTATTGTGGGATCCTCAACAAAGAACCATTTAAAGAAACAACTTAAAGCCGATATCTGAAGGGAAATAGAAGCTGAAATAAAAAACATACATGCAGACCAATGTAAAAAAGTCATTTCATTGTTGTCTTCTTACCGGCGTGAGAAATACAAAATAAAATTTACTATTTTTATTTGGGCATAAGCCACAATTCAAGTTTGAAATCAAGTTTACTTGACGTTTTGACTTTCACTTCGGAAATAGTTATCAATATCAAAAAAACATTCATGAACTAAAAATTTAACTTTGTTTCTGGTGAAGCAACGCGTGTCTGGTGAAGCAACGCAGTTGAAATAAGCAGATATATTATAATTGTGTCACCGGAAAGCGAAAAAGGTAACGCACAACTTGGAAGAGCCTATAGTTTTCTAACTTCGCTTCTGGTGAAGCAACGGAGTTGGAACAAGCAGATATATTATAATTGTGTCACCGGAAAGCGAAAAAGGTAACGCACAACTTGGAAGAGCCTATAGTTTTCTAACTTCGCTTCTGGTGAAGCAACGGAGTTGGAACAAGCAAATATATTATAATTGGGTCACCGGAAAGCGAAAAAGGTAACGCACAACTTGGAAGAGCCTATAGTTTTCTAACTTCGCTTCTGGTGAAGCAACGGAGTTGAAACAAGCAGATATATTATAATTGTCACCGAAAAGCGAAAAAGTTACCGCACAACTTGGAAGAGCCTATAGTTTTCTAACTTCGCTTCTGGTGAAGCAACGGAGTTGAATCAAGCAGATATATTATAATTGGGTCACCGGAAAGCGAAAAAGGTAACGCACAACTTGGAAGAACCTATAGTTTTCTAACTTCGCTTCTGGTGAAGCAACGGAGTTGGAACAAGCAGATATATTATAATTAGGTCACCGGAAAGCGAAAAAGGTAACGCACAACTTGGAAGAGCCTATAGTTTTCTAACTTCGCTTCTGGTGAAGCAACGGAGTTGGAACAAGCAGATATATTATAATTGGGTCACCGGAAAGCGAAAAAGGTAACGCACAACTTGGAAGAGCCTATAGTTTTCTAACTTCGCTTCTGGTGAAGCAACGGAGTTGGAACAAGCAGATATATTCATGCGCACTAGAACACACCTACTGAGAGTGGCCATTGCGTTTCAAGTTTGCAACAGTTTACGACGTTATTTCAACAGTTCGTTTTTTTTAATATTATTCACGTTATTTTTTCGAAAAATGCAAGTGAACGTAGTTGAAGCACCTAAAAATTAAGCCAGGAAGAGATTAGACAACAAAAATGGTCGACATTGGGTTCAAAAACGGACAGCTCCACACCTTGGTTGCAATACCGGCCAACTCCATTTTCTTTATTGATTTTAGGGAATAAAACATAAATATATTTACATTTTCGTTATTCAAAAGCATTAGAAGACGCTAGAAGTATATTCATAAAAAAAATCACAATTGAATCTAAAGAATATACCGCGCTGCAGTTTTTCACCTTTCCTGAAAAAAGTACAAAATGGAGTAGTCTGTCTTTGATACTCAGCTCCTCAAATAATTATAGATATTATTTTTTAGCAAACAAAAAAAAATAAAAATATATCTGACAAGTAATGACATAAACGTGGCCATGATGAAAAGTCACATTCTAATGTTTTGACAGTGCTCTTACGTCAGAAATTTTAACCTACGTAATCTTGCTTTTGTAGTAAAAATACATATATTGTTTTCTCTGATGACTGCCTCAAGAACTACGTTGAACAGCATGGTTGATAGTGCGTCTCCCTGTCTCACTCCCACGTGGATGTCAAATAGGGGTGTCAGTTTTTCTTCTTCATATTGGCTGCGATTTTCTACGGTAGCGCTCTCCCGCGGTTTGAAACTTATACTTTTCTGATAAAATTGGTGTATGTGAAATACACAAACCGAGAAAAATAGATATTTATCTAGAAAAACCCAAATTATGAACTGAAATATTATTGTAACCTGATTACTGAACGAATACACAGAATTAATAGTAAAAGTAATTATGTTTTTTTTTTTATTTTATTCATTATAATTTTAATAATGGACCATGATAGTCGTGACGTCAAAACGTCAAAAAATGTTTTCCAAACACGTTATGTCTAGGTACACGCTAAAATGTAAGCAAATAAAAAAGTTAAACTTCATCAAGCTAGTGACTATTTAGCGTGGGCAGTGACTGTATATTTTGATACATGCTATTTTGATATGTTTAGTGTTTGTTTGATAGAAAAATATTTGTTATGACGTTTAATTCTACCTAACTTTTTTATTTGCGTACACGGTAGCGTATACCTAGACACAACGTGTTTGGAAAAAATTTGACGTTTTGACGTCACACTATCACGGTCCATTAATATATAAATTCGTGCGAATACATGACTGCTTGCGCAAGAGGCCATTGAGAAAAAGAAGAAGTTTATGTGAAATTTAGAGGTTACCTCTGTTTTTTTTATTGGCTATGGGTTTCGTCGGTAGCGCTCTCTTGCGGTTTGAAACTTGTACTTTTCTGATAAAATTGTTCAAATTCAGTACACGTCAAGTTTACTTGACGTTTTGACTTTCACTTCGGAAATAGTTATCAATATCAAAAAAAACATTCATTAACTAAAAATTTAACTTTGTTTCTGGTGAAGCAACGCGTGTCTGGTGAAGCAACGCAGTTGAAATAAGCAGATATATTATAATTGTGTCACCGGAAAGCGAAAAAGGTAACGCACAACTTGGAAGAGCCTATAGTTTTCTAACTTCGCTTCTGGTGAAGCAACGGAGTTGGAACAATTGTGTCACCGGAAAGCGAAAAAGGTAACGCACAACTTGGAAGAGCCTATAGTTTTCTAACTTCGCTTCTGGTGAAGCAACGAAGTTGAAACAAGCAGATATATTATAATTGTCACCGAAAAGCGAAAAAGTTACCGCACAACTTGGAAGAGCCTATAGTTTTCTAACTTCGCTTCTGGTGAAGCAACGGAGTTGGAACAAGCAAATATATTATAATTGGGTCACCGGAAAGCGAAAAAGGTAACGCACAACTTGGAAGAGCCTATAGTTTTCTAACTTCGCTTCTGGTGAAGCAACGGAGTTGAAACAAGCAGATATATTATAATTGTCACCGAAAAGCGAAAAAGTTACCGCACAACTTGGAAGAGCCTATAGTTTTCTAACTTCGCTTCTGGTGAAGCAACGGAGTTGAAACAAGCAGATATATTATAATTGTCACCGAAAAGCGAAAAAGGTAACGCACAACTTGGAAGAACCTATAGTTTTCTAACTTCGCTTCTGGTGAAGCAACGGAGTTGGAACAAGCAGATATATTATAATTAGGTCACCGGAAAGCGAAAAAGGTAACGCACAACTTGGAAGAGCCTATAGTTTTCTAACTTCGCTTCTGGTGAAGCAACGGAGTTGGAACAAGCAGATATATTATAATTGGGTCACCGGAAAGCGAAAAAGGTAACGCACAACTTGGAAGAGCCTATAGTTTTCTAACTTCGCTTCTGGTGAAGCAACGGAGTTGGAACAAGCAGATTTATTATAATTATGTCACCGGAAAGCGAAAAAGTTAACGCACAACTTTGAAGAGCCTATAGTTTTCTAACTTCGCTTCTGGTGAAGCAACGGAGA